>NC_056040.1:28339774-28647466 GCF_004379255.2 Salvia splendens
ATCCGAGAGAGAGAACAGAGAGGGGGAGCCGAGAGAGGAATGGAGAGGAGAAGATGATGAAGGGAGGAGCCGATGGCGGCGGATCCGCGACGGCGGATTCGTGGCAGCGGCGGCGGCGGTGCGGCGAACCGAGAGAGAGAGAGACGGAGGGATGGCTGGACGGCGACAGCAGCGTCCTCCCGGCTTCGCGTCTTCCCGGCGAGACAGCAGCGGCGTCGCGTCTCTCGGCAGCGACGGCAGCGGCCCCGGCAGCAGCAGCTCTTCCGGTGAATCGGCGGCTGCACCGACAGCGTCGTGACAGCAGCGGCGCTGCGTTTTGATCGAAGGAAGTGCAGCCTTACCTTCCACCGAGAGGAGAAAGAGAGGAGCACGGCTTGAAGGCTTTAAACGATCGAGGTGGGCTTTCTAGTTACCGTACAGTTTTTACGAGAAGTTTTTATGTGGGCTTTCTAGCTACCGTACAGTTTTTACGAGAAGTTTTTATGTGGGCTTTCGAACTAAAGTGTTTCCAAGAACTTTCATATATCGGTTTGAGCATCATGTTATATGTGATCAAAGTGAAAGTGTTGTTGCGCATGTTATGTGATATCTGTGTTGATTTATCGAGTGATTTGTGATTTGCTCGACTTGTTGATGTGATATGAGATGATGCTCGATCTTGACGGAATAAAAAAATGATTTATGTTTCAAAAACGTTTTGAGGAAAATAAAGTTGAAAAAATTATGTCAAGCCATATTTTGTTTTGGAACTATGCCTATCTGACTGCAACAATGAATGGAATGGATTGATGGGAGACCGTGGGAGGTAACCACTTCCCCGGCACTTGAATGTTAAGATATGATGAATGATGAAAGGAACGATGAATGATGAATGGACTGATGAATGAACAAGAGATAGTAAAATCGGGTTTGTCAGATACAACATATGTTCCAAGAAAATAGATCGAAAGATCGCTTTTGAAAAAGGAAAAGAAAAATGTTTAGTGTTCTCGGACTTTTCCTAAAATCCCGAGTTCACTCAAAGAGTGGCTTGACAAAATCTGTTTTTATAAATTATATTTTGGCACGTGTCCACTGAGTACACCAAGTACTCAGCCCTGCATATGTTTTCTCTATGTGCAGGTTGAGCGGTGACGAGCGCGGTGGGTATTGAGCATGAAAGTGAAGAAGATTATAAATAAAATTTTCTGAATATATTATGTCTTCATACATAATAATATTCTACTCTCGAAATGCTTCCGCTGAATATGGTTTCTTTCGCCAAGTATTGTGCTCGAAAATTTTATATCGAGTTGCTGATTGTTGAAAAGACACTCTGATTTTATTCGAGCTTTTCCCATTTGTTTGGAGCTAAAGTCGAGTTTGCACTCTGTGTATCATACACTCTGATATATATTATTCTTTTAAGCTAATTGAGCCTTTCTTATGAACTGTTATCCTTAAATGCTATTCTTAAATGTTTGTCCCTTGGTCACGATCGCCTCGTTTGTAACACCCCTGGGGTGGGCGGCCATGACAAGATGACTAACTTAAAATTAAATTAACTAATATAAAAAAAAAGTCAAATTGACCCACATTAATAACTTTGACACATATTTTACTTTTTGAAAAGAGACTTCAAACTTATAAAGTGCTATCAATTTTGTCTTCTTAATAAAATTTAAGTACTCTACTTGTATATTGCAATTTAAAAAAAGCAAAGGGTTTAGAGGAGCGGCATACAAAATGGTGAAAAGGGGGGTTTTAGCCTTTTGAGACATTAGAGAATTAAATTTCAAATTCTACGCAAATTGTGGGGTAAAGAATTTGTTAAACTTTTTAATTTTGTATTCCATCTCTTATTTTTAAAATTTTGAGAGAATAGTTGCAAGCTTGTAAAATAATTACAACAATGGTTATTTTGAAGTTGAGTTTTATTTTTTTAGTTAATGATATAGTCTTTTTGTTATTTTTATTAGATATATTTTGGACTAGTTTGTAAATACATATGCATTTTTTTATACAGTAGTTGTTAGGATTGCGATTGACGATTTTTTTCTCCTTCTTTTTTACTTTATTATTTATAGGTTCCACTATCTATGACACAGTTTCAACTATTTTTTATCTCTGTGTCTTACTTTATTAATTACGCGTTAAAACCCTTATCAATCATAAATGACTTATTTATATGGGACGTTGGGAATATATATACAGTGGAGCCCAGCCCCTATAGCCAATTTTTTCTGCGTCCGCCCCTACGCACATATATGAGTATACGTGTATATTAATTAAAGTCATGCACTCGAGAAATCCTGTAGACTTAGAATTAATAACATATTGTATTATTTATTTGTCGGTCATTAATATATACTGGTATCACACCGTGCGTTGCACGATCTAGTGTAAAAGTTCGTCGTAATTACAAATGATTATCAGCATAACTATCATGATTATCAGATTATGTCTTTATATATTTATTTAAATTCAATATTTTTATTTCTCTGTATAGAATAGTTAAATATCATGAATAGTATCAACAGTTTTTTATTTATTAAATTGTAGGATTAGATTCTTGAAGAATACTAATTTAAGGATAGAAAGGGGGAAAGAAATCTTGTAGACTTAGAATTAATAACATATTGTATTATTTATTTGTCGGTCATTAATATATACTGGTATCACACCGTGCGTTGCACGATCTAGTGTAAAAGTTCATCGTAATTATAAATGATTATCACCATAACTATCATGATTATCAGATTATGTCTTTATATATTTATTTAAATTCAATTTTTTTATTTCTGTATAGAATAGTTAAATATCATGAATAATATCAACAGTTTTTTATTTATTAAATTGTAGTATTAGATTCTTGAAGAATACTAATTTAAGGATAGAAAGGGGGAAAATGGGGGGAGGCTGAGGCCTGAGACCATACCATGAGACTTGGATTCAAATTAATATTATGTTTTAATTGACATTTCTTGACAGTTATAATAAATAATATTGATACCAAAATGTAAAATGAACAAAATAATATATACAAAATCAACAAACATAATAAATTTAAAACGAATCACAAAATATAATAATCAAATATTAAATCATAAAATAGAAGATAAAAGCTTATCACAACAAAGAATTAAAACAAAGGAATAACAACTCATAATTCATAATTCAAAAATATATGTACCAAGAAGGGAACATAATTAATTTGCAATACATAAAATAAAAAATTAATAAAATTAATAAATATGTATATATAAGTAAAATATTCAGAATATCTAGGCCTTAAAAACCGTTTCCAATATTGTTTATACAAATTTTTCTTTCCAAAAAGAAAAGAATTTTCTATATTTAAACCCTTAAAACCGCATCTAATATTTCGTAGTTAAATTTTTATTTTTAGAAAAGAAAATATCCATATAATCTATCCTTAAACGATGCCTCTAACATTACATAAATTTCCAAGAAGGAATCAATTTCTATAATCAGCCAATAATTACATAATTATACACGTTTATAATTAAAATTCACATATATGTTCATATTTGATCATTTGACAAGTTTATTAGCCTATATACACCCAATCAAATACTACTACTCGTTAACCTAGCAAAAATAGTTGTCATTTTCATCTTCTTCACCAAATATTTATGTATCTTCTTCTTTCCAGACAACAAACATCTTCCTACCCAAGCTTTGTTCGTTGGGCAGTTCAACCAACGACATCTCTCCCTTTTTCTATTCAACAAAACAAAGAAGCAATAGTATAAATGAAATTTTCAAAATTTGAAAAAACCATATTTGAGATTGCTATAGCTCAACACAATAAATCGTAGATATTACAGCACAAAAAAAGAAAAGAAAATAGGACACCTTTTGCGGAATGGTTGGAGCTAATTCAATCCTAACAATGAGCTGCAGTTTTGTTAAAGTTGCCCCTATCAACAATGAATTTTCATCAATTCTTCAAGCTTCTTCGCTTGGTGGAACTCAATTTATAGAAAACAGGTAGCTTTTCATATTCTTTGTGACTTTAAGACAATATTATGTAGTAAATGAAATTAATAACAAATGAATTATAAATTTTTTGACCTTTCAAATTACATTCCTTTAATAAAATCATTTGAATCGATAAATTTTTTATCAAAGTGGTCGTTTATAACTGCCACATTATAAATTAATTGCATAACTTTAATTCTTACACATGATTCAAACAAATTAATTGGGTGGTAGTGGTGGTAAATTGCACTAATTATTTAATCTCAACAATGAATTGGTAATGGTAATAAATATGGTAATGGTAATTAATATTGAAATGGTAATAAATATACATGATAATGAATTTGAACGTACTGGCTGTTACAATTTCATGGCTGAATATAAGAAAAACGTCCACCACATTATTTAATCCAAGTTTATTTTGAAAAATGTAAGCTCAAAATGTAATATTATCAAATTGAGCCCATAATTTAAAAATATTTTAGAATAAGGACAGAACTTATAAATATTTCAAAAGAATGTCAAAACTCAGCTTTTATATATGTATTGATTAATTGTAATGTTAGCTAAGTGCTTCTAAGGTGAAAATCCTCTCTCGATTACTTTGGAAACTAAGAATTCATCATAGAATGTGCCATTAAACATGAAATATTTTCCACTACTTAGAATAAAGCTAGCAGTGAACAAAACGAATATTAAATAAATAGGAACTATATAAACCAAAGTCGTTACCAACACATCCCTATAATTCAAAAAATTTAGCTACTCATAGATAACTAAACTAAACCCATAGTTTGTAGGGAAAACATAGAAAACATAAAAACTATGCAGATAAAACACAAAGGATGAATCTTGTAGTATTGGTCTTCTCTCGAATCCAATCTTCAAACTCAAAATGTATGAGGCAAAGTATATGAACACTCAAATCATACATCATGCAAAGTTTACTACAGACTTGCTCAAAGTTTCATCCCTCCTCTAAAAAGTAGTGAATATTTGGCTAAAAAGTAACAAAAAATAAAATTCCAAGTAGAGTAAAATAGACCTCACTTTTTCCTTCGAACCCAAGACACTTTTGACATTTATTCTAGACATTTTGTCTAACTTCAACTCACTTTCTCTATCATTTCATTTTCTTTCTTTTTTACACAACATTCCTTTCCTTTACTCTTTTTTTTGTTTTTTGTATAAGCATCCTTTCTAGATCAAATACACTTCGAATTTCTTCTATTTCACAACATGTACTTCGACCTATTTTACAACAAAATGGAGTATTTTGTTAGTATTTTTTTACTCCAACTGTGGTGATATGTAAATACCACCGTAAGTTTTTTGTAGTGAATGCTAATTGCGAGTGATGTAAATCAAATTGTTAAGTAGTATTTATTTCTCAAAGTTTAATGATAAAAAAGCATGTACTTTGACCTAAATTCCAACACAAAAGGCAAATGACATAACTTTCCAAAAACTAATTGGTATAGAGATACACTTATTGGAGATCGTATGCAGTGCGATATGTCCACAAATATCATCCAAATGTAGTGCCCAATCCTTCCGATTTGTGCTCACAGTTTTATGTAAGAATTTAATTTCTCTGAGCTGAGCTTTGATGCTTTGTGGGTACAAATTGGAAGGATTGGGCACTACCTTTGGATGATGCATTGTGGGCATACTGCACTGCATACAAAAAAATCTCCAATAGGTATTTCTCCATATAAATTAGTTTTTGGAAAATCATGTCATTTGCCTTTTCAGTTGGAATTTAGTTTGAAGTGCATGTTGTGAAATAGAAGAAATTTTGAAGTGTGTTTGATCCACAAAGAAGGCCTATAGAAAAGAAAGGAGGCCTAGAGAAAAAAAAATGAGAGAGAAGAAAAAAGACAAGAAATCTGTGTAGAAAAGAAAGAAAATCAAATGATTGAGAAAATGAGTTGAAGTGAGAACCTTCATTGCTAAAGTGCACGAGGCATGCCAACCTTACTAAAAATGTTTTTCCTCACAAATATAGTTACAACTTTTGAATCATTAGTTAAGGTAGGAATTAGTATATCTTTAAAGCCACTTATATTATTTAATCAATCTTAAATACATTTAATGACATTATAAAAATGAACTCCCATTATTATTATTGTGTATCAACGTTCCATCCACCGTTTCATATTTAAATATAACTCATGGCTTAACCAATTTTCAAGAATTCCATCGTTCATTTTTCTCATCCATATTAATTATGATTATACATTTCTGCATATATTAAACCACCAGGCCTTTTAACAATTTGTGTAAATTGTTACCATTCAAACGTATTTATTCAATAATACCGATTTTCAACTATAAAAACCATTAGAAATAAGAAGAGTCTAAGCATTTCAAATGGAAAAGACTTAATTAAATACTCCCTCCGTCCGAGATAATTTGCCGCATTTTTTCATTTTATTATATCCCACAAAATTTGTCACCCAAAACAACTACGCTGCACACTGTAAAAAATTCACACACTATACACGAAATACTTACACTACACAAAACACACGCTTTTCAAATTATACACAAAATACACAAGTACAAAAAATATACACACTATAAACAAACTGGACACACTATGAAAAAAATACATCTAGTGCGAACACACTATGCACACTATATACACACACTGCACAACAAATACACATTAGACATGACACACATTACACACATTGATTGATATACTATAAACACAAAATACAAGCATTGCCACGCACTACACACAATACAAACATGCGCTACACACACTATAAACATAATATGGAGAGACTAAACTACATAAAGAATATACGCTACATACATATACAAAATAGACAAACTATACACATATTGAAAATACACACACTAAACACCTTATAAACATACAAACTACATACATATACAAAATTGCTTTGCGCTCGTATATAAATAATATACAAACAGTGTGCTAGTCTCAAACAATACCCACACTGCACATACTATACACCTAACAAACGTACCACACACACACTGTACCCATACTTTACACATGCACAAAATACATAATCTGCAAACTACACGAAATGCACACACTTTAAACCCACACTATACACAAAATACTTACACTTCACACACTATTCACAAAATACATAAATACAAAAAAGTATACACACAAACTATAAACATACAAGACGAATTACGCCCAAAATACACGCATTGCACACACACTATACATAATATTCATGCATTGCACACATGAAATACACACTATACAAAATACACGTACTGCACTCACAAACACAACAGAGTGCACACATTATACATTATACAACACTATGCGCACAAAATACTCACAACTCACTCTATATACAAAACACACACGATAAACAATATACATGCACTTCAAAGACATTTACACACTACACAATATATTATACACAATACACAAGAGACAATACAAAAAATACACATGACACAAACACTGCTAGTACATACATATTACACAGAATGCACACAATACCCACATAGAATGCACACAATACCCACACTACACAAAACACACGTTTTTCAAATTATACACAAAATACACAAAATATACACACTATAAACAAACTAGACACACTATGAACAAAATACACCTAGTGCGAACACACTATGCACACTATATACACACACTGCACAATAAATACACATTAGACATGACACACATTACACACATTGATTGATATACTATAAACACAAAATACAAGCATTGCCACACACTACACACAATACAAACATGCGCTACACACACTATAAACATAATATGGAGAGACTACGCTACATAAAGAATATACCTACATACATATACAAAATAGACAAACTATACACATATTGAAATTACACACACTGAACACCTTATAAACATACAAACTACATACATACAAACTATATAAATAATATACAAACAGTGTGCTAGTCTCAAACAATACCCACACTGCACATACTATACACCTAACAAACGTGTACCCATACTTTACACATACACAAAATACATAATCTGCAAACTCCACGAAATGCACACACTTTAAACCCACACTATACACAAAATGCTTACACATCACACACTATTCACAAAATACATAAATACAAAAAGTATACACACAAACTATAAACATACAAGACGAATTACGCACAAAATACATGCATTGCACACGCACTATACATAATATTCATGCATTGCACACATGAAATACACACTATACAAAATACACGTACTGCGCTCACAAACACACAGAGTGCACACACTATACATTATACAACACTATGCGCACAAAACACTCACTACACACTCTATATACAAAACACACACGATAAACAATATACATGCACTTCAAAGACATTTACACACTACACAATATATTATACACAATACACAAGATACATTGCAGACAATACAAAAAATACACATGACCCAAACACTGCTAGTACATACATATTACACAGAATGCACACAATACCCACACTACACACACTAAACAAAACACACACATAATACACAAAACACACGTTTCACACACTATACACAAGCACAAAACACACTATACATAATTTACACGCTATGCACGCATTATACACACTACGCAGACACACACTATACACAAAATACATATACTATACACAATATACACTACACAATAAACACACAATATACAAAATAAACATACTAGACACACTATGTGTTGTGTGCATACAGAATACACACAATGCACACACACGACATACATTATACACAAAACAAACAGACTACACATACTATACCCATACTTTACTCACAATATACACAAAATACCCACTCTCCATACTACACTATATGCACACACTTTGAACACACACTATACACAAAATACACACACTTCACACATTATGCACACAATACACAAGTACAAAAAATATACACATTATAAACACAACGGACACACTATGCACAAAATACACGCACTGCAAACACACTAAACTTATAATAACACGTTATGGACACATTATACACACAGATCTTGACTATATTCACTAACACAAATAGACACAATGCACACTCACACAAACAAAAACATAAATTGCACATAATACCTACACACATAAACACACACTATACACAAAAAATACAATACACACTATACACAAAATACACAACACACAGTACATAAATTGCTCATAATAGACAAACTATACACAAAATATGAAAACACTATACACAAAATACACAAGTTAGACACACTAAATAAAACACACACTGTACATAAAATACATGCATTGTACACACACATAAATACACACTTTAAACACACACTGTACAAATACAACTACTGCAAACACACTAAACATAATTTGCACGCTATGCATACTATATTCACACACTGCACAACTAATACACATTAGACATGGCACACATTACACACATTGATTGACACAATATAAACATGAAATACACGCATTGACAAACACTACACATAATATAAAAATGCGCTAATACACACTATACACAAAATACATGCACTATAAACACATACATAAAATACACACAATGAATACACATACAAAAAATACAACCGCATACACTACGCTACATATACATTATACACACAATACCCACACTACACACACTAAACAAAACACACCCTATACACAGAATAAACACACACATACAAAAAATGCATACTCGACACCTTACAAACATACTCACACTACACACATAGATCAAAAAAACAAACACTCTACTCACTATACAAAAAATAAATGTATTTCAAACACATACACACACTTCACACGCTAAAAGCTTCCCATACAGAAAAACACAAGGCACACTATAAACACACTAGAAACAAAATACACGTACGGCGAACAAACTAAACATAAAATACATGTTATGCATGCTATACAATACACGCATTGCGCGTACACTTAACACATAATATATATTGCACATAATACTCGGACTATACACACAGTATTAACACACTTTACACAAAATACACACATTGGACACACTACAGAAAACACACACTATACATAAAATACACACATTGTGCATATATATAAATACTATACAAAATACACACACTATACATTAATTGCACCTAATACACAAAGTATACATAAAACATAGATACACACCGTAACGCACACATGCTACACAAAATACAAATGCTAAACACACTACACACTATACATAGAATAAACGCACCGTACACACATAAATATTATACAAAATACATATAATGCACACACATACTGTGACACTATATAAATTACGCATAATACACAAAATACACAATACACACTACACACTATACATAAAATCAACATCAGTACAAATCAACATACCCCGAAATAGTAAACACACTTTAAACACTCACTATACATGCACAACACACCCTACACACTCTATACATAAAGTCTACACATACCCCACATACTATACACAAAGTATACACACTATACATATTTCACACGCTAAACACTGTATAGAAACAAAATACATACACTTCAAACACAATTACACACCACACTATATACAATACATTTGCACACAATACACAAAATATGGACAATGCACTACACATACTATACAAAACAGACATACACATGAAGAAAACATACTGCATACCTTATAAACACAGACAAAATACATACTACATGCTTTATAAATTGCGCACACATGTACATAAAATACAATTCGTGTGTTAGTCACACACAATACACACAATATACACTATCTACAAAACAAAAACAAACACGCAATCCACAAAATAACCATAGTAACACAAACTACCCACTCTGCACACTACATAAAATGCACGCAATTTAAACATACATTATACGCAATATACATACACACTATAACACACTATGCACAAGATACATGCAAACACATTAAACATAATATACACGCTCTACACACACACAGCAATACACACTATATGCACCACGCTAAATACAAACTATTCACAAAAATACACACAATACCCACACTGCACACACAAACAAAACATACACTATATACAAAATAAATATATTTCAAACACATACACACACTTCACATCTGCACACTGCATAAAATATACACTTCACACACTATGTATGTAACATTGCACATGATACCCACTATATACACAAAGTTCAAACAGTGTGCTAGCACACTTTACACATACTATGCACAAAAATACCCATCTTGCATACACCCTACATAAAAAACACACGCCGGACACATTGCACATAAAACTCACAAATACACCCACTATACCCAATATACTTGCACTGTACACACACATAAACACTACTATACAAAATAAACAATGCACAAGCACTGTAGAACTCTACATAAAATCCACATAATACACACGGATACACTTACACTACACAAAATACAAAATGCACAATGCACAATGCACAATACATGATGTATAACACACCCCATACATAAATAAACACCAATACAAAAAATAAAACCATTTTACACACACACACTTTATACACACACTACAAATTCACATATTACACATTATACACATACTACACTTAGTCTAATATAAAATTTAATAATGTAGCTCGACTAAGAATGTAGTTTTTTAATCTAATAATGTAGTAGCTTTTTGGTCTAATAATAATCTACTAGTTTTTTTGTCTAATAAAAGTAGGTCACAGATACTATTAACTTTTTTAATTTACTTTCCTTTATAATTTTAAGAATTCGTGTCAGATCAAAATGTTTTTTTTTGGTCTAATAATGTGCTACTAGTTTTTTAGTCTAATAAAAATAAGACTTAACTTTTTTAATTTACTTTCCTTTATATTTTTTTCCTTCATATTTTTTAAAATTCGTGTCAGATCAAAATATTTTTTGATCTAATAATGTACTACTAGTTTTTTAGTATCAAAATATTTTTTTATACTATTAACTTTTTTAACTCACCTTCCTTTATATTTTTTAAAATTCGTGTCTAGTAACTATGTCCTATGTCCTATGTCAGGAAACAGAACTAGTATCAGAGATATTTGAATTTACCCTTTCATTATTTTTATCCTATGTCAGGAAACAGAACTAGTATCAGAGATATTTGAATTTACCCATTCATTATTTTTATCTCTATACGTAGTAGGCTTGTAACTGCGGGCACCTTTTTATGCACGCAAAATAAATCGTGCTAACCATTCCATTCAATTAATTAGATAGGTCATAGAGGGTTTAAATAATGAAAAAATAACATTAGTCGGTTCGTAAATTGCAAGCAGTCTAAGAAATGTAGTGGGTTGGATAATTCTATTATAATGATATTAAGAAAGTTAACTAGTAATACAGTTCTAAATAACTCCAAAGTGCAATAAATAAAATAAAGATATAGTATAAAAATGATGAGCATGTAAATAAAACACAAAACAAATTGAAAAAAATATGAACCAAAATTCCTGAATATGTATGCTAGCTACATCAAAAACATTAAAATTGTAGTGTGCTCTAGTTGCGCGGCGCCAATCCAAGCCAGGCCGCCTCCGGCTTCGGAGTTGCCTTTCTTGGCGGGTAAGGCGCCTTTGCGGTGATCCTGTCTCGCCTCTTCTCCAAGAAGCTGGCCAAAGAGTTTTTTCTAGCAATCGGTAAATCTGCAAACCAAAATACATAGTAGATTTTTTATTAGATTACATTACATGAGTATTATATTCGGGTTTGGATATTTAAGTAAGTAAATGGCTTACCAGAATCAAGAGACTGCTGAGCTGAGGCGGTGCTAGCTAGGGCTAAGATCTCCTGAGCTTTCTCCGCCGGAAAGTCATTATAGACCATGACCTTGCCGCCGTAGAATATCGTCATCGCCGCAGTCTCCACCTCCGTCGGTTTATTCTCAATCACCGATAGAAAATTCATTGTCTCTGTAGATCAAATTTATCATCTCTGATCAATAAACGAGAAATCTAATTAATCTAGCAACTAAGCACAAAATCAAAGGAATCAAATGTACCTTTTATTTCGGGGGTATGGGTAGGGGCAGGGGTTAAGCCAAGCGTGAGCTCGCCAAGGCTGCCATTCTTCTCCTTCAAATACTGCCTCAAAAGGCTGCAGGTCTGCGAGAATTTCGACCTGCCGCCGGAATCGACGGAAGCCATTTCTCTCTGTAGAAGGATGAGATTGAAATGAGGGAAAGAATCTTCAGATTCGATGAGATTGGAATGGGGAAAAGAATCTTGAGATGTGGTGAGATTGAAATGGGTGAAAGTGAGGTGATTTATAGTACTGCTCCATATAATTAAATTATGCAAAGGGGAAAAGAGCACGAGGAATATGTGGCGTTTGTGCATAAAATATGGTTATTGGTGGCGTGAATTGAAAGGATTGACACACGTGTTATTTGCATTCTCTCAAAAAAGCGGTGCATGTGCCGTGTTGCTTTGCAACTTGTACGTTAACACCGCGTTTGCCTTTTGCTTTTGGCCTACTTGGGCCTTTTGCTTGCAAGTTGCAACAAAAGACTAAAGTAGCCTTGGTTTGCTATTAGAAATCTCGGATGGAGTGAAGGTCCCACTAATTAGAGCATTCCCTTCAGTTGACTTGCGCCGTGTCATCAGCACGGTATGGTGCACGCTCGTCATTGTGACTTGACAATTATACCCTTATGAAAGGCTGTCTTCTAAGGGTTTCCACTACAGGGAGCCCGCGGCTATAGCCGCGGGTTGGGGCGGGGGGCGGGCGGGCTATAGTGGAGGGAGCGGGCGGACGGCGAAATGGGGGCGGTAGGGGGCGGACGGGCTTCAGCCGACTCCGGGGCGAGGACGCGGCTATAGCCGCGGCGCCTATAGTGGCGGCACCGACCGCCGCGGCTATAGCCGAATTTTTTTTTTTTTTTTACATTTCAATTCACCTATAAATATACCCCACTCCATTCATTATTTTCACACCATTCCAACTCTACATCTATAAAAATTTCTCTCACTACAATTTGGGGTCGGAAATGAACAATTTGTGGAGAGACAGCTGGAATGCTCTGGTTCAACAAGTGCAACACCAGGCCGCCCAGGAGGAAGCGGCCCGTTTGGCGGAGGAGGCGGAGAATGCGGAGGATGCGATCCCTCGTGCCATTACTCATCGGCGGACAATCCCACGAGACCACGTCGGTGCGCACCATCGTCTAATGGATGATTACTTTGTGGATAACCCCCGTTATCCACCCGAGATATTCCGCTGGAGATTCAGGATGTCGCGACGGCTGTTCAACTATATAGCGACGAATTTGGCGGAGCGTTACCGGTGCTTCAGCCTCCGGCGTGATGCGGCTGGCCGGATCGGGCTGTCTACGCAACAGAAGTGCACCGCTGCAATCCGGCAGCTTGCCTACGCCGGACCAGCGGATCTGGCATGCGTATTTCGGTGTGGCAGGTTCGAACAACGACATCAATGTTCTTCAGTCATCGCCGCTCTTCAACGAGGAGTGCCGAGGGGAGGGTGCAGAAATCAGCTTTGTAGCCAATGGTACGCAGTACAGTAGGGCCTACTATTCGTGAAGACTGTCCGCCAACCGGTTGTACCGAAGAAACAATATTTTGCGCGCAAACAAGAGAGTGCTAGGAAGGATGTTGAGCGGGCTTTTGGTGTCCTCCAATCGCGGTGGGCTATTATAAGGTGTCCGGCACGAGTTTGACACGAAGATGATGTCGCAGATATTATGTTAGCCTGTATCATATTCCCTAATATGATAATAGAAGATGAAGGCTTTGCGGCAGAGCGATGGGCACCGGAAGAAGGCGCAAGTACAAGTCACGGTGTTGCCTCCGCGCTGATCCAGATGGGCGTACCACAGAGTAATGAATATTTGATCCAACGCTTCGCTGATATGCGCAGGACCACATCACATAACACACTGCAGGCCGATTTGATTGAAGAAGTGTGGGCACGTAGGGGAGGTGGTGGCGCAGTGTAAACATGTTAGTGATTTGTACTAGATTAAATGTAGTGTGTAATTTTAATTTTAATTTTAATTTAGTGTGTAATTTTAATTTTAATTTTAATTTTAATTTTAATTTTAATTTTAATTTTAATTTTAATTTTAATTTTAATTTTAATTTTAATTTTAATTTTAATTTTAATTTTAATTTTAATTTTAATTTTAATTTTAATTTTAATTTTAATTTTAATTCTACTTCGTATAGTCGTGTTCTTCAAATTACGTATAGCCCGATAAATTTGTTCATAATTACTTGAAACATTAATAAAATGAAAGTTGATTATAAAATTTGGGGGCTATTGGAGGTGTCCACTATAGTGGCGGAAATAGAATTTTGGGGCTATGGACAACAAAAATGGGGCTATGGACAAAAACTGGGGCGAGGCTATTGGGCGTGTCCGCCTTATAGTGGACACTCTAAATCCTTGTTTTTTTCTGTTGGTTCTAGATATAAGAAAACTAATCGGCCGTAATACAACACAAATGGAAAAATACAAAATTGAAACGGAAATCCAATAACAAAACTCGAAACAATAAAACCGTTAATGCAGTAAGCCGAGTCGAGTAAGCCTCTTCCGCAAGACGATATACGCCTCAGTAGTGCTCTCAGATTAGCGTGTTTCGTCTCTGATGTAGCAGTACTGCTATCAGCAGAGCTCCAGCTAACTGAATGGAGGCGAGGGCAGAGCTTCGAGAAAAAGATAGTGGACATAGAGATAGAGAGCTTATGAATACAGAGAATGCTTGGACTGTTGTGTAGGAACATGGAATGACTATCCTATTTATTGGCCCAGTCCATTGCTGGGGGAAACACAGACTTAATGTCTGTCATGATGGGCTGGGCTATAACCGTCGGGGGTTAAAACCCATTACGGGCGTCTAGGTTCGTTCACGATGTGGACTTCGTCACGTGGCTTGCTACTTAGCTCACTGACTTGGAGTGCATAGGTGGTCTAAAAGAATTAGACTATACTCTGGATAAGCCCAAGCACTGAGCCCAATGACCAGACCCAAAGAACAACCCAAAGACTACCCAAAGACCAATTATCAAGATCCAAGTCCAACGCAAATGCCAAGACACTCAGCACTGGGTGCGGCGCGCGGTGTGTGCTTTATGGCCCATCTTAGTCCACTATAATTATAACATGTAATAACTCTTTTTATTAAGGGATAGCTGCCTTAAAAGTCATAAACTTTTGTCAAATTATGGTTTTTCCCATGAACTATAAAATTGGCGTATAATGTCACGAAATTTACGATCGGTTGTCGTTTTACCATGGTGGGTTTTCCGGCTATGAATTCAGCTGATATGTCTTTTTAAGTTGATGTGGTTGCCAAGTGAGTGTTGAGTGGATGACGTGGATGCCAAATTTTAATATGATGTGTCTTATCATCCTCAACCACTCCTCATCCCTACGTGTACTATCTTCCTCCTCATCCTTACCGCCGCTGGCAATTGACCCCGACTCCACCACCACCGGAATTAGTTGACCTACTCTCTCTCTGTCTTACTGAAGGGAGGGAGTCGTTGGAGGAGGTGGTGACGGCGGCGGAATTCAGAAACTCAGCGGCGGAGGAGCTTCGTGGAGGAGAGAATCCATATTCTCTACGCTTTTTTGTCTCTTCTTCTTCTTCTTCTTCTTCTTCTTCTTCTTCTTACTGTAGAGAGAATTCAAGAAGACTTTGTTGAATACGCCGCTGCGTCTTCTCTCACTCTTACTGCATTTCTGTGCCGGCGGTGGAGGTGGTGACGGTGGCGGCGGCGTCGCGATGAGATTTATGTGTTTCACACGTTTATAAATCTGTCTTCTACTCATCTTCCTTTTTCCGCGCTCTTTCTCGACTCCGTTTCTCACTTTCTTCGAATTCTGGCAGTGGAGCTTCCTCCGCTGGTGGCAGAGGCGGCTCGGGCGGCGAGACGGGATTCATCAAACTCAAATCTTTGTAAAACCTCCTGCTCGATCTCCCCTCCCTCAAAGCTTCACCCTCTCTCACCACCCTCTTTGCAACCTCCTCCGGCGGCGGCGCCACCTATTCAGCTGGAAAATTTTTACCACCCGCAGTGGGTTTATTCATAGAACTACGCCGTTTTAGCTATAGAAAACGACGTCGTTTTATGAATTTTTCGGTGATCTCCATGTCAGCTTTCAGGCTTGCCACGTAAGCTAATTTTCATCCGGAAACCATAGAATCAGGTCAAAATAGGAGATACCAGCAACCCGATAAAGTTCATGACATTATACGCCAATTTTATAGTTTGTGGGAAAAATTGGAATTTGATGAAAGTTTATGACTTTTAAGGCAGTTATCCATTTTATTAAACACTCTCTCCGTCTCCCTAAAGATATTTTACTATCATTTTTAGTTTGTTCCAATTAAAATGAATCATTACTAAAAATAGAAATACCTTTATCTCTATTTTATTACCTTTCTCTTATTTTATTCTCTCTACTCAACACACAAAATTAAATTGTTAGGGTTTGTATACTAGAAATCACCTTTCGAGTGATTGAATACTGTAAAACTCTAATTATTATTTTCCAATAAATGCAACAGATTTTTTTTGTCGTAATGTTGTTATGTTTTACATTTAATGGATGTTTATTGCATATTTAAATGTATAAGTGAACATAACAAAGTCTAAGTCTTTGTTTTAGTAGACCGGTTGTGGGCTGCGCTCAATTTAAGGTACGCAGTCAGTCCTGAACAAAGAAAAATAAGAATTTCACAACCTAGATAGGCCTAGACTACCTATCGTGAAAGGTTGCAATGTCAGTCTGATAATTGTAAGCCTTATTGAAATATGATGACGTTGGTGTGGTATAGTACTGAATGGATCTAACAGCAAGACAAGTCTTTATGCTATCTACTGAAAGACGAGGTCTTGATAATTAATTTCTTAATCAATGTACGTTAGCATTGAGTATACGATATTGAGTATCTACTACTTTGACTTACCAAAGGTGGGGGTTTTTCGTCACCCAACGATCCAGGTATATTGGGTAGTGGTGATCATTATCTGGCGGTGCTAGGATTGCTATTATATTGAATCGTGTGCGAGGAGAGTCTCGTTTGATAACATCCACAAGATGAGCTCGAAACAAGGTTTTATTATTCGGAACCTAGCTAGTTGGAGTTTGATTACTCTATGAATAATAAATAAGAGTTTCTTGCTAAGTCCACTCTTGGAAATTAAAACATGTTAATTAATTAAGTCCATAGCAGACATTAATTAATTAATGGATGTTTCTATCTTAAGCGCGGGAAATGAATTAAACAAATAAAAGGAAATTCGGAATACTTGTAATTTCGGATTTGGAAAGGCAATGCAATATTACTTCTGTAGTAGCTGATTGTAATATTCCAATATGAGCTTGTATTAAATTACGGGTTCAATTTAATTAGTAAAAAGCTAATTGGGTGAGGCCATGTCCAAATTCTTCCTTAGATCTCTGACTGGGCCCAATATGTGACTTAATATAAATAGGAGAATAAAGGAGACAGAAAATACACTTTTTCCATAACAAAATTTCGTCCACCTCAGATTTGAGAGAGGATTGAAATTCTTCTCCTTCCGTGAGTAGATTTCTGTCTTCGTTATTTAAGTCCTAGTACACTGGTGAGATTTGCCCAGACAAATATCAGTCTACAGTCCGGGACACCAGTCAGAAGATCCGAGGTCGAGTTCTGAAGACCTTCACGTGGAGAAGACGCAAGCCATCTTCGATTCTTAAGTGAATCAACGAGGTTAATTGGTTAACTCCGTAGTATGCATGTTTTAGGAATTGTTTGATCTAAAGCATGATTATAATTCAAGTTATGAGCATGATACGTGAGAAAATTATGCGAATAGAATTTGTCTAAATAATCAGCTAAATAGATCAAATTCATGTGATCAGTTTTTAATGTACGCTTCCGCTGCCAACCCCTTCATAAATTGCATAACATCTCGTGCCACCCAAGGAAGGAGTCATCTTCCTTGAGATGAAGGGAATACTAGTTTAATAAGGTTAAAAAAATAAAGATCAAAATGGTCATTTAAATTTTTTTTATACAGATAAATAAACATAAATTTAAAAGTTAGCATCACGTTGGACTCGAATATAAGACTTTTAGTTCCATGCATTACTATAATATCATTAAACAAACTCTAGTGGGTAATTTATTTTAGTTATGGCATCCCTACTCGGATCTCTAATTGGACTATTTTATAGAAATACCAAACTAAGACATCCATCATCCAATAGACTATGAAGCCCGCCCAATTAGGCCCAATTAATCAAAATTCCAAACTTAGAAATATATTATGAATATGATGGTATCCTATCTCCCATCGGCCACACCTTTGTGTGGATAACAAGCCTAACCCATCTTCATCATCACCAACCATGGCTTTAGCCACCTCCGCCGCTGTATTTTCCGGCTTCTCCACCAGGTCACCGTTTCATTATATTCTTCTTATTATTGAACTTCACCTTAACATGAAATAATCTTATGATATGACAGACCAAAAACCTCCCCATCTCTCCCCGGAAAGACACCTACATTGCCGCCAAAACGGCTCAATGCGACTAAAGGCCCGTCGAGCGTCTGCCAGCCGCTTCCCCCCGACCGGCCGCTCTGGTTCCCCGGCAGTTCTCCCCCCGAATGGCTCGACGGAAGGTATATATATTAATCTACCTGTTAGATCACAAGATCCAATGGACCGACAAACGTTTTGTGTTCTGCATATATATGTGTGAAGGTAGTTGTCATGGTTAAATCTGATCCAATTTTGCACTTTTCAGTCTTCCTGGGGATTTCGGGTTCGACCCGCTCGGGTTAGGATCCGACCCGGAGCTGCTGAAGTGGTTCGCGCAGGCGGAGCTGATGCACGCGCGGTGGGCTATGCTGGCCGTGGCCGGGATCCTGATCCCGGAGTGGCTGGAAGGGCTGGGATTCATCGAAAACTTCTCGTGGTACGACGCCGGCGAGAGGGAGTACTTCGCCGACCCGACCACGTTGCTGGTGATGCAGCTGGCGCTCATGGGCTGGGCCGAGGGCCGCCGCTGGGCCGACATGCTCAACCCGGGCTGCGTTGATATCGAGCCCACCTTCCTCCACAAGACTAAGCCCAAGCCCGACGTCGGGTACCCGGGCGGGCTGTGGTTTGACCCCTTGATGTGGGGCCGGGGCTCGCCCGAGCCGGTGATGGTGCTCAGGACTAAGGAGATCAAGAATGGGAGGCTTGCTATGCTTGCTTTTGTTGGCTTCTGCTTCCAAGCGGTTTACACCGGTCAAGGCCCAATTGACAATTTGATGGCCCACCTCGCCGATCCCGGCCACTGCAACATTTTCTCAGTAACATCTGTTCCCCTTGTCTCATTAAAAATGAAACGTTTCCTAAAATAAGAACATCTTTACTTTTTATAATTCTTTTGTTTAACTTTACTCTCTATTCATTAACTTACAAAATAACACTGCATAAAATCTCATGTTGAAAATGAAATGTTTCATATGTATGGGATAGAGGGAGTATTTCTTACTACATGAACTTTTCAGTGATTTTTTTATGTGTTTTTGGCAGGCTTTCACCACACACTCATGAAAAGGGAAGGTGATTTTGGATTCGGATGATTAAATGTACAAGTGGAATCATCTAGGCAATATTGAAAAGAATCTCATCTCAAAATGTTAGGATCAATTGGCATGTTTCAAAGTTAATTGTAAGTTTGTTACACAAAAGAGAAATAGTACTACTATATTTGGTTCGTATCCTTATAAATCAGCAGATGAATTGGTATAAAAAAAGTTACCATTGGAATTCTAGCGTAGGCCAGCTCGTTCAAGATCAGTTAGAAATCGGTTCTGTGATGATTCATATTACTCCATCTGTTACCCATTAATGGTCCACTTTTGTCATTTTCGTTCGTCCCCTATTAATTGTCCATTTTCACTTTTACCATAAATGGTAAGTAGACCCCACATTCCACTAACTTATTCTATTCACATTTTATGATAAAACTAATAAATAAAAGTGAGACTCATATTTCACTAACTTTTTAACTCACTTTCCTTTACATTTCTTAAAACTCTTGCCGAAATCAAAATGGACAATTAATGGGGGAGGGGGGAGTAATATAGATCTTCTTGGTCTATATAAATAGATGTAGCTTCTTTACTCACAAATTCCCAGCATCCTTTCAATTCAGTTTCTTGCTACATTTATCTCGATTGTTGAAGGCAAATTAAACTCACAAATTAACATGTCATCGAGATATGAAGCGGATAAGTTCAACGGTAAGAATGATTATGGGCATTAAAATCCGTGTCATCTCCAAAGTCCTTTTTTATGGGATGAGAGGAAATATAAAAGTAAGACCTACATTCTATTAACTTTTTCTTTCTACTTTTCTTAACAAAGTCTAACAATTTTTATAAAATTTACACCGAATAAAATGGAACATTTAATGGGACCATACAATATCATATTTCCCTCTTTCAAAGCAAGCCTTTTTTTATAGGTAAATGAATTTAAATTTAAAGGTGACGCCACGACCTTTAACCTCAGATATTAACCTCTCTACCGCTTGGCCAACTCTCACACACTCAGTACGCCTTCCCATCTTTTTGTTTAGCATTCACTTCCTCTCTCTGCGTGGGGTGGGGGCGGAAGCGCGGGCATCGTGGGGTCAGATGCCATGAAAGGGAATTTCCGGCGGCATTTCAGAGCGGTGGTAGGGTCGGGCCGATCCCTCTTGACCTGACTCCACCCTTGTTCTGCACAGTGGCAGTGTAATATGTGGCTATAGTTAATGTGCAACAAAAGTTTAATTATGCTTTTTATTTAGAGTGTCATTAGTAGGTTGGTTAATTATGACACTAGTCATTAATTTTCTAGCATGGGTTTTCATTTTCTAGAAGAGTTGTATGATATTCCATCTTTATACAATAGAGATGAAGAGTCTTTTGTAAATTGAATCATTTTCAAATCTATCGAATAAATTTTTTCTCCTTGCAAAACTTATCTCCATAACAACTCCTTAGACCATTTTCAAGGATACACTAAAACCTAAATGAGATAGGTAATTAGCTTCAATAGTACTCAAAAACCATTCCCATTTTTTGTTTTTGAGAAAAAAATACCTATCTTTAGGTTTACATCAAACCTAAAAGTTTTTCAAATCTTGTGAGTAAAAAAGATATAATGTAGAGAATATTCTTTTAAGTTTGAGTTTAGTGTAAATGGTTAGAGTAAAATCATATTTGATTTGACTTGTACATTAAAATGGGTTTGAGTCTAGTGTAAATAGTCAGTGATACTCTAAAACAGAAACTAAAACCATTATCTCAATCAAAAACAAAGAGAAATTCTAGTGTCAACGATCCAGGAGTGACGACGAATGGGATAGATATAATAAGATAATCCGCAATCTACCTAAGTAAGAGAGAGTAACATAAATTTTATTTAACATTTATTACTCTTTCCTTTTAGGCCTAGATACCAACAAACTTTATCTAATTTCACCTAGAAGGGACTGAATCAATAAAGTGTAGTAAACTGAGGTAGCTAGTTGGAAATAAATGAGTTACACGAAAGCAACATTGAAGAAAGTCATATAAATACAAGTAAAATGAATAGATTGTTAGATATGGCATTATCAAGAATTGTAGTAGTTTGTGCGGTGGCAATTGCTATCCAATTAGTACTAATATTTTCTTCGTCCTCATCTTATCCTGGTTTTCTTGAAAACCAGCCTTCTTCATCTCGTTTACCAGCTCCATCAAACGGCAAATTACAGGTTCCTAAATACTAATAATTATATAGCAAAATTGTTTGGCTTAATTAAAAACTAAACTGCTAAACAGGAGGTTGAGAAGCTAGGAGAAGGGGTGGTGAAGCAGCCGGAAGACGTTGCCGTAGACAAAAACGGAGTTGTGTATACGGTGACGAGGGATGGTAGCGTGATGAAGATGCACAGAAACGGAACGTGGGAGAATTGGTGGCATATCGATAGCACTGGTTTGTTAGGGATTACTACTACACAAACTGCCCATCTTATAATTTGCGATGCTTTTCAGGTAATCTAATCGTTTCTGTGGATCTATAAAAAATAGTCGAAATTATTAAAGTAAGAGAAAAAGAATTAGATAAAATAAAAGAATTATGACGGAGATGAGTGAAAGTGAGTCAAATTGAGAAAGAAATTTCTATTTTTTTTAACATCCCAAAATGTCAAAATCGAACTATTTTTCGTAGATCCAGCAAATACAAAATAAGAAAAAAATTAATAGTATTTTATGTACCCAAAGTTAAGCACCTATAAAAAATAATATTACCAAGTTTCAGTATATTTTTTAAATGTTTTAATATTTATATTCTAAAAAATACTACTCCCTAATTTTGAAAAAGAATGAAAGTTGGGGATAAAAAAATACTACTCCTATATTATTCTTTTTATTTTTACTTAAATGATATTGTGACCTTTCATATGTTGAGGTGAGTTTTATCAAAACAATTTATATAATAAGCTACAAATTAGGGACAAATGATAGTTTAATTTCTTTGGGATGTTGCTCATATCCGAAATAAGAGGTTGGGCCCACGATCCAGGTGAACCATGAAGATACTTTGAGTCTTTGATGCATATTTTTTGGGGTAGGGTGACAAATTTGTGGCAGGTACGTCGCTATATAATATTTATCTTATAAATGTTTTGGTTAATTGATGATAAATAGGGATTGCTTAAGGTTGGTGAAGAAGGTGTTAAGCTTCTTACATCCCACATTGATGGTGCCAAAATAAGGTGAGACTATATAATATATATCATGGTAAGCAATATTAGATTATATATGATATGATTAGCATAAAGCATTATTCATTGGAAAAATGTATCAACAACAACAATAATAATAATAATAATAATAATAATAATAATAATAAACTAATTTATAATAGGGTACGAGGAAATATTTAGAGTCGTTTGGAATGGACAATAATTTTATTTTTCAAAAAAATTAAACTCAATTTAATTAATTTTTTTTAAATATCAAAAGGTGTGGAGGTGGATGCTCTTATTCCATTTCATGGTTGAATTGCAAAAAAATCTACTATAAAAACTTCCCACGAAATCATTTTAATTGAGTAGCATCTAATTAAAATATGTATGAGAACTGAGAGGTCTGGAAAAAACAAACTAATGACATCCTTGACATTCCACAAGATTTGCAGATGATGTGATCGGATCGTCGGACGATACGTTCTACTTCAGCGACGCGAGCACAAAATTTGACTTTAGCAGTTGGCAACTCGATCTGTTGGAGACGGAGCCTCACGGCCGCGTACTCAAATACAACTCTTCATCAAACACGACGTCGCTTGTTCTTGACGGCCTTGCGTTTGCTAATGGCGTCGCTCTATCTTCAGACCAAGATTACTTGGTCGTGTGCGAAACATGGAAGTAAGTCATCGAAACAAATGAAATTACTAGCTTATTTAGAGCAACTCAGAATATGGCTTTTGGTCTTACAAATGTTTTACAAAATGTTTCAATGATGTGATTTCTATGCAACTAGAGCAGATATAGATGTCTGAAACATTGGCTTGAAGGAGACAAAAAGGGGCAAACAGAGATTTTCATTGATAAACTTCCAGGAAGGCCAGATAACATAAATCTTGCCCCAGATGGATCGTTTTGGATCGCTCTGCTAGAGGTTAAATTCTAACTACTTATAACTTAGTTTTTCTTCTTTTCACCTTATTATTTACTAGTATATGGGATATAATAAGTTGATAACTATCTTACATTGATAACTGGATAATTATGTCAACAACCTACGTTATGGATATGTCAACACGAAGATATTTGTACGTCAACTAAATGTAGTAGACATACATATATCTTTGTCTTCCTGTTGACATCTATGTCAACTACATTTAGTTGGCATATAAATGTATACATGTCACATAAGATTATGTCAGTTATCAATTTAAGATAGTTGTCAGGACTGTATTAAATTAACTTTTCCAAATATCCTATTTTTGTATTGTAGAGTGCTCCTATGTGGCCAAAAATGGTGTACAATTTGCCCGGGTTGAAATATATAACAGGGGCATTTCCAAAATTTTATAGCAAATACGTGACGAACGTAGTAGAGCAAGCAATGGTGGTGAATGTAGGAAGTGATGGGAAGATGCTGAGAGGTTTCGATGATCCGACGGGAAATGTGATGAAGTTTGTAACTTCTGTGGTGGAGTTTGAGGGCCATTTGTACTTTGGCAGTCTTTATAATGACTTTGTAGGAAAATTATCCCTCGCTGACTAGTTAGATTCTCTATTCAAAATTTGCTACGTTTACACTCTTATTTTACATTGTTCATAAATAAAAAAAATGGGATGTTGTTTGAGATTATATATATTGATGATGTATTATATTTATATGGTCGTTTTATATTGTTCAGAAATTAATACAGTAAATAAATTCAAAATTGAATATTGTTTGGAATTGTATATTTTCCTACTTCCACATTTCTATTTAACAAGGTCGACAGAATGTTAGTGTGTCATTTTGGATGTTAAAAATAGTTCAACTTTCATGCATACAGTACTTTGGGGGCTGTTCGGTTTGCAAGATTGGTTCTCGGGATTAAATATGTAGTATATTTGATTCATGAGATTGAATCTCATGACTCATTTCTAGATGGATAATCATGAGGTAATTAGTCATAGCCAATCTCCTACAACTAAAATAATCACAACTTAATCACATATTATATCTTGCTACTATTTTGTCTAGAAACTGAACGCCACCTTGGCTATTGTATCAATACTTTGTTACAAATGTGTGCTTGTATATGAGCAAAATTATGTTAACCGAATTGAGCAAACTCTTCTACTAACTCATTCCGGTCTGAACAGTTGAACCGTGAACTAATAGCTTTGTTGGTTCACTTTGTCATTTTTCTTAGTTAGACCAAAATTCAACCAAATTTGTAGTTTTTTTATATAATTTGCCCTAAAAAATATTGCATCCACTTAAATTTGAATAAAGAATAGCTTCACTATGCTTTTTTTTGGTAACAGTAACATTAAGTGTAAATCTGTACTGAGAGATGTGAAGAAGAGTGAGAATAAGTGGCCAATGTTTAGTGATATTGGTGGGTTGTATTTTTTGAGTCATTTGAAAAACGAGGTGATTGCGCCGATGCTCCACTTTGAAGGTGAACCTATAACCTCAATTCTGCTACATGGGCCACCGGGATGTGGGAAAACCATGTTGGCTCGAGCCATTGGCAATGAGGCCCGGGTGCCGTTCTATGAGATATCTGCTGTTACGTTGTAAGTCTGGAGTTTCAGGTATTGCGTTTTATGTCAAGATGGGTGCATTGTGGAACTTAATTGTGCATTTTGTGTAATGTTGTTGTTAGAATATGAATGGCTATTGAATGTCGATTGCAATTGCTTAGTAGACTAGATTATGCAAATTGCGTGACAGGCTTGGTGGAATCCTAATGTATATTACTATTATGGATTACATCGTACGACATAGTCGCGGAGATTGTCTGATGTATTTGGCTGAATGTTGGTTTGTCTTACATGGCAGTTTTGCGAAGTGTGAAATGCTTTTGTTGGAACATGAATGACCAAGAGGGATTGCATTTGCATCATATCATATGACCTGATTGTGCAAATTATGTGATGTGTTTGTTGGAATCCTCGTAGGGATTATATAGGA
Source organism: Salvia splendens (assembly GCF_004379255.2). Lineage (NCBI taxonomy): Eukaryota > Viridiplantae > Streptophyta > Magnoliopsida > Lamiales > Lamiaceae > Salvia > Salvia splendens. Next base: position 28,366,426 of record NC_056040.1, read on the forward strand.
AAATTGTGTGATGTGTTTATCGGAATGCATCGATGGCTATTTTTAAGCAAAGCGTGTTCAATGTGACCTTAGAAATACGTTACTTCCATGTTGAAGCGTATGTTCTTGGTGATGGAGTGTTGAAAAGTAAAATGCGGAAAATAAAAGATTATTGCAGAAAGTAAAAAACGATGAGAACTTTAAAGACTACATTGTGAATGACTTGAATTCTATTCTCTCTATGGTTACACAACTATATATAGACTCTAATTCTAGCTAAACATGGAAAATATATTCTAATTATACTAATATCCTTTTTATTTGATTTTCCATAATCTTCATTGATTTCCTTCTTTATTCTTGTCATATCTTCATTCATTGCCTTCTTGTTCTCCAATTAATTAATTTCCTTATTCCAACATGAAGTCTTATTAGGTTTAAAATTGGCAGATATGGACGCGTTCTTCGTTTTCTGTATGTGATTGAGCTACCTGTTCGTAAATCTGAATTGTATGCAACAAAAACAGCTCAGTCGGTTTCACTATCTTATACTCCTACATTGCTGATATGCTATTTCACCATATTGGTAATCACATGAAGTAATCAACTAAATATTAAATTAGGCTAACTTTTCTACTTGTTCATTTTTTTATAGAGGCTTCCCCTGATTCATTGATTTCTCTTGCTAAACCACTGTGCCACTAAGCTTTCTCACTTCTCTACGTCCTAAACTGTAGATTTTTGTAAAATAACTTTTCTAAGGAATAAGAAGGATCGTGTTTCATGGAATTAATCCTCAATCATTGATAAGTCGTATTCTAGGCTTTGGTTACTGGTGAGTATAACGTGCATAATTGGAATATATCTGCAAAACAGTTGCTAAAGTGTGCAGGGAAAGTGTTCTAGTCAGTATGAAAAGGCTCGGGCAACTCAGGTGAAAAGGGCATCAGAATGTTGCTAGTTGTTTGCACGCTTTGGATTTTTCTCAACTCCGCGAAATGGGCTTGACAAGAGGAGAATGCTTCGAACTAAGTATTCCGGATGTTGATGAAATCAAACATAGGTTAGATAGTGCACTTCGTTCCCTCTACGCGGAATATGAAATGCGGTATAACACCGCTCACCAGGTACATGCTCCTCCTAGTCCTTCTACATTTGATTTTGGTGGAGGGGATTTTTCCAATGTCATGATCGATCCCGACGTAGTATCACAATTGCAAGATCTATACGGTACTACAACCAATAGGACTAGAGCGACTAGTGAATTAGATATATATTTGGAATCGCGCTCTATTTTTCAAGATGCAGGTCCTCCTACTCAACAAATTGACGTCCTTAATTGGTGGGGAACACATGACAAAGAGTTTCCGATACTCTCCATCATGGCTAAGGAGATATTCGCCGTTCCCGCTTCCACCGTCGCCGTTGAACAAGCTTTTAGTGTCGGCGGTTGTGTCCTAGACGACAAAAGGAGCAATCTCTCCGCCAAGAACATGGAAGCCACTATGTTACTTGACGATTGGGCAAAGGCGGACATGAGAGCACAAGAGCCGGATTTCGACTTCCGTGTAGAGAGTGATGGTGAAGAATTTTCTTCCGATGGCGATGACGAGGTCAGAAGCGATAGCACTCAACATTAGCAATGAGTCGACGGGGGCGGTGAACGGCGAGCACTGCCGACCAAAAAGGTAAGCAAGGTAAGAGAACTACGTGGGCTTTGATTCCTCAATAAAATTGTGGATACGTAGGCACCTCAACTTAAATTTGAAAAGTTTAACTTCGAAAGTTTAAGTTGAGCTCAAGCCCTTTTCAATTTTTTTTTCCCCCCCTATTTCATAGATCATTCAGGATGCGGCTATGTTGTACTTGAAGATCATTAAAATATATTCCCCATTTGATAAATATCAAATGCGGAATATATTTTAATGATCTTCAAGTACAACTTAGCCGCATCCTGAATGATCTATGAAATCTTACCTTGGAATCAACCTTTTTTTCTTGCAAAATGTTGCCCATTTTCTAAGCAAACACATATCAACACGCTATATACACATTACTGCATTTCTAATAGGGGCAATTTGATCTTCCAAAGCAATCAATGCATCTCGAACACACATAGTCAGAACATTATTCAAGCATCTAACATGGAAAAAATCAGAACAAACTATCTATTAGTACTAATTTTTTCCATGCTAGATGCTTGAATAATATTCTGAGTATGTGTGTTCGAGATGCATTGATTGCTTTGGAAGATCAAATTGCCCCTATTAGAAATGCAGCAATGTGTATATAGCGTGTTGATATGTGTTTGCTTAGAAAATGGGCAACATTTTGCAAGAAAAAAGGGTTGATCCCAAGGTAAGAGAACTACGTGGGCTTTGATTCCTCAATAAAATTGTGGATACGTAGGCAACTCAACTTAAATTTGAAAAGTTTAACTTTGAAAGTTTAAGTTGATCTCAAGCCCTTTTCAATTTTTCCTTTTTCCCCCCCATTTCATTTTTTTTAAATTTACCTTCCGAGTCCGACGAGGCGACGAGCCGACGCCCGACGACACTTGTAAATTATATTACATTGTTGTATGTTGTTGTATTGTATACTTATGTATTGTAAATTGTAATGTATCGTTGTCCGTTACAACTCAAAATCAATAAAATTTATTTCATTTTCTCCTTATTCGTCTTATTTGTGCTTGAATTATGCATTGTCTTGTTCCGATTTGTTGTATAAAGCCAAATTTCAAATTTTAAAAAAAAAATAAAAAAAAATAATTGAACCGGCGAAACCGCCGGTTCAAAAACCGGAACCGCCAAAACCGCCGGAAAACCGGCGGTTCCGAACCGGAACCGGAACCGCCCGGTTTTCGAACCGGAACCGGAACCGTGAAATAGCCTCACGGTCCGGTTCCGGTTCCGGTTCCGCCAAAACCGGAACCGCCGGTTTTCGAACCGTGGGCATCTCTAGCTATACTGACCAGTATGCATACCAAAAAGGCTCGAGATGGAGATGAAGGATTGCTGGGAAGATCAACCACAAGTAAGGGCAAAAGGGTCATTTCGCAAAGAGAGTCTACCCTAAAAATCATTGGCAGGCCTCCCTATAAAAGGAAGCCACTTGGAGAGAGGAAAATGATCATCAACTTTGAGAAACCTTCACACTTAGTTAGAATTCTCTCTCGGTAGATCTGTTCCTACAACCTCGTCCTTCATATTCTCGTTCCTCGCCACAGCCATGGTCACCTGAGTTCATCAGTCTGCCGGAGATCCACCGTCCTTCGTTCCAGCCAGTTTGTTGCGTAGTGATAGCAGTTCCATCGCCCGGAGTGGCAAAACAATCTTTATTTGCTTTCTTAGTTAATCGCACTTTGTTTTCTTACGTTGGATCGGTTACATTTTCGATATTTGCTTACATTGAAGTCTTAGTTGTGATCCAAACGTTTAATGATATGAAGTCGTTTTTGTGCATCGGTTCCTGTTTGATTCTGTTTCTTTCTGCCTAGATAGCGTAGATCTAGTTGTTACGGTAATTTCCAAGTGTTGCGAGCATGTTTTCATTTCCGAATTGATAGATCTGAGTTCATGAGTTTAGATAGCTGTTAGATTTTAGATCTGAAATGGTTAAGTGTGAAAGCCTAGTTTACGTGATTTCTGTCACCTTGCATGTCACCCAGTAAGCGTAATTTCAGTTTCGTTAGTTTAATCCTTTGATTTGGAGTTTAGATTGTAGATCTGTTCTTGTGGAGTTTGTTAACCTGAATTTCTCGTTCATGGAATCTGAGTTGTTCGATTTGTGTTCATACTTGTTGGAGAAGACAATGTCCACATCCAAATTTGGGACCACTTTTACTTTTTAGTTACTTTTTGCTTTTGTCCTTTACTTTTCTCTACTTTTTCTACTGGTACCCTACAGATCTGTCAGCCTAGTCACCTAACTACCACTTATTCTCTGATATGCCGTTTCGCCTTTTATAGTAACCCCGTACCTCCCACATAATTTCTGAAACATAATGTTCCCTACTCTCACGTACACATCTGCTTATCAATCATCTTTCACCTCTCCTAGTCAGTAGAGTACCATCATTAATTCCAGTCTAGTTAGAATCTCAACCCAAAACGTGGTAGCTAACCAATCCTTCCAGAATATCTCCACAATTTCCAAAGCGCATTCATCTCTGTGGGATTCGACCCTTACCTCCACTATACTAATCAGTAGAAGTGGGTTGAGGAATTTCTTTGATAGCCAGGTTCAGGCTTAGCTGGGGTTTCCATCCTAATCAGTAGGAAACGACACCTGCACAAACCTGCATCTATCAAATGGCACCGTTGCCGGGGACGAATGACGTTATTAACTGTTATTGTGTGTGATACTTTGGCGTATATATTGTTCATAATTTTTTCCTTTTCATTTTCTTTCAGTTTATGAGAAGCAGTTCGGCTCCTGACCAGTGGAGACCGAAAATACTCCAACGAGGGACTATACTTGTGACCACTCGTTCTGGCCTGTCGGCGGCCCTGTCTGACCTAGACACGAGTAGTGACAAAGAGCAAGACACCATAGAAGGAGGAATACCAGAACAGGTGCTACAGTTGGAGGGTAGCCCAAGGAGAATGGCTGCTATATAGATGAAGACTCGGAGATAGGGACGCTAAATGGGTAAACCGCCGCAAGCTATAGTTGTCACCCCAGGACAGACGGCTTGTGATGTGAAGCCCCATGTTATTGCAATTCTGCCCACGTACTGTGGAAAGAGCTATGAAGGCCCCTACGAATTCCTTCATGAGTTCTGTAAGATTTGTAGGGCATAGAGAAGGCCGGCGGGGGCAACTGAGGATGACTACAGATTGAAGGCTCTGCCGTTCGTCGTAAAAGAGGAGGCCAACACATGGTTCATGCGCCTGCCACCCGACTCCATTGAGAGTTGGGCCGATTTCAAGTCAGCCTTCTTAGGCGAATTTTTTCCGTCATCTAAGACGAGTGCGCTGAAGAGAGAGATCACCAGTGTGAAACAAGGTTACGATGAACCCTTGAGTGATTATTGGGCGAAGTATATGAGTCTTTTGGATGCATGTCCGAACCATCGTATGGCCGATATAGAGATACATCATACCTTTTATGAGGGGATGAACAAGGCAACAAAAGACTTGGCAAACTCCTCGTCAGGAGGAAGTTTCACACAACTGAGGGTCAGTGAAGCGAAAAAGGTCCTAGGGAAGCTTCTGAGCGCGAAGAAGGAATACGACAATTTAAGGGTCGGCTACAGCAGAGAAAGAATTGCGAGTGCTTCGTCTACTGACTAGGAGCAGAAGAAAGAGCAAAAGATGGATTTGAAAATGGAAGAGCTAAAAAAGGCACTCCTGAGCACGATCGAGAAGAACGCACCACCATCTTCTCCAACTGGGAGCTACAAGGGTGCAGAGCAGGGAAATCAAGGGCCGAGCTATGATCAGCCTAATGACTTCGTCAACATGGAGCAAGTCAATGCTGCAGGGTATTATAACTCTAGTGGGAATTGGATCCAGGGGAGACAGCGGGACGCACTATGGAGGGACCATCCAAACTTTCGATGGGGGGATGGAAATCAGAATCAGAATCAGAACCAAGGTCAAGGTCAGAACCAATACCACCCCACCCGAACCAGAATCCCAACCGTGGGTGTCAAACACAGATTTTGCATGTTTTTAAAGACTAGATTTGACTTGTTTTAAATTTCAATCATGCAAATTATGTTATTAAATTTCATATGTTATACATTTGGTATTTTTGACGAGTTTGTTGATAAATGATAGAAAAAGGTGAAAAAAGGCCAAAGTGCAGCAGCCTCTGTTCGAGCCCATTCTTCCAGCGATTTTGAAGTTCAGTCAGTGCTTACTACATGCCATTCTCTTCATTTTCGAAAGATCTTCGCTTGGATATCTTGCATGTCTCAATCGGAGTTCTGTGAAGAAGGTTATTACAATTCTACGAACATTGCGCAATGCAGTCAAAGCTGACGGAAATTTGGGCGGAAATTCAAGAAAGAGAATATATTATTAAATTGTGAAACCAAATCTCTCTCATTTCTTGTAGGGCACGAAAATAACCAAGACTAACCCTTTTTCTAGCATATAAATACTCCAAAACCTAATTCATAATCCCCATCTCAGAGCATCCAATCCTACTCCCTCTCTACACTTTCTTCCATTCCATATTCCATACATAATTTCATCCATCTTCCATTGGAGCGGAGCTCTGCAGATCCAGGCAAGAGAAGACTGAAGATTGAAGATTCAACCTTGGGTTTTATCAATTTCTTTCATGTCTAGTACTTTTATTATTGATTTTACTACTTGTCTATGAGTAGTTAAACATCATTTTTATATTTTTTGGTGAAGACTATTATTATGAACATGTTTTGATTTATTGAATTGAACCTTTTCCTAGCTCTTGTGATTGTTTTGCTTGTTCTCGTGCTTTTATTGTTCTTTTGTCTGGACAACTTTAGAACTATGTCCGTCTAACTAGATTAATCGAGAGATAGCTAGTTTTACGTGGTAAAAGGAACGAGTACAACACATAGGTTTATCTGCACTCGAGAGAGGGGACCCTTTGTGAGGACTTGAGTCTTAGGAACTTAAGGAGTTAGAATCTAATATATTGGAAGGAGACTTTGATAGTTAGAGTCTAATCTACTGGATAAGTGCACTCGAGAGAGGGCTTATCTGAAAATCGCGACTTTCCTAATAATCCTGGAGACACATAAAGGTAAAGGTTCTGTGAGATTAATCATCACTAGGTCGTAGTAGTTGGATCCTAAAACTCTACTTTCTTTAGCCTGCTTTGTATTATTTTATTTTTATATTTGTTTATATTTATGTCTAGTTTATAAAACCAAAACCCAAAACTCCGTGTCTCTAGATAGTATATGACGCTTAGTATATGATAGCCAGTTGCAATCTTATTCCCTATGTTCGATATCCCGGTACTGACCTTTAGCTATACTAGTTCTACCCTGTAAACTTGCAGGTATTTTTAGTGCTAATAAATAGTGCATCAATCTAACCCCATAGCCAGATCCCGCAGAACCAGAATCCCAACTGTGGCCCAGCGAATCCCGACCACCAATCCAACTGGTCAGGAAGGAACCAACAACTCCATAGCCAGATCCCACAGAACCAAAACTCATACTCTGTCTATGTACCACCCCACCAGAGAAACTTCCAAAATTACCAGAGTCAGCATAATCAAGGTTCCCAACATCAGCAGAACCATTTCCAAGGCCAGAACCAGAATCAATATCATCAAGACCAGTACAACCCTCCTGGCCAGTATAACCACTACCCACATAATCAGAACCAGCAAAACTTCCAAAATTACCAACCCAACCAAAACCCCCAGTATAACCATCACCAAGGACCAAATCAGTCCCAATATCCTAACATGTCGAGGAGATCTATGGAGGACATGATGGGAGAATTGCTCGCTTCGCAGCAAAGTCCAATAATGAAGTAGTGCAGGGGATGCAGCAGAATGCCCAGAATGAGCATAAGGCGAACATAGACATGATGAATAGGCATTTGGCTCAGCTGGCGAGTTCAATGGGTGAAATGAAGGGAAATTCAGGAAAACTCCCATCTACAGTCCATGTTCCTGAAAAGGCAAACGTGAGCAAGGTCACATTGCGGTCCGATACTGCCTACGAGGGACCCCAACCGAAGAAGCCCAATGGAGAGCCTAGTGGGACAAATATTCTAAAGGACGTCGTCTCGGAGGGAGAGCTCAACAGACCTCTACCTCGGATGCAGGATCCATTCTTTTTGGATAAAGCACCATTGGAAAAGAATGAAACAAAAGGCGCACTGCCCAGGAGAGACCCTCCTAAGGAAACGGAACCCACAAAGGAGGCTCCAGCCCAGAATGTACCCAAGGAAAACTCCGAGAAGGGTGTTGAAGGACAGATTGAAGAGGCGAAAGGAAAAAAACCATTCCCTTACCGTTTCGTGACCAAGAGGAAGAAGGAAAACCCAGTGGATTACATGTCAATTTTTGGGAAGCTGGATGTCACCATACCATTCCTCCAAGCCGTGAAGCTACCCCCGCTTGGAAAATTTATCAAAGAATTCATAGCCGGGAAAGCCCAGAAGGATGGAAAGATCGTGGTGGAAGGGATAGCGTCAGCAATTGTGCAGGAAAATCTACCGCCCAAGAGAGCTGACCCAGGTATGTTCACTTTGCCTATAACTATAGGAGACGCAAAAATCGAGCATGCAATGTGTGATCTGGAGCTTCTATAAATGTTATGCCATTGTCAGTATATAATTGACTGAAGGGAGTAACGTTATCGAGCACTAGGGTATTAATCCAACTGGCTGATAGGTCATACATAAATCTGAGGGTGTGCTAGAAAATGTGTTGGTGAGAGTGCATGATTTTACTTATCCTGCTGACTTTTATGTGATCAAGATGAGTGAGTCTGAAGCTAGAGAGTCTAGTGGTATTTTGCTAGGGAGACCATTTTTTAGAACAACCAAGACAATCGTGGACATGGCTGAAGGTACAATTTGCATCGATTTTCATGGAAAGAAATTCACATTTGATATCAATGAGGCCATGAAAAAGCCTATCGATTCTGAAAATCTATGCTACGTTGATGTAATTGACCCCCTAGTCCAAGATTTTCTTGAGACCGAATTATTGCAGGAAAAGCTCCAAGCGTTGGATGTGTTTGAGCAGGCTGATGTAGAAGCGGCTGCATGGTGCGATCTGATCAGTAGCCAAGGGTAAACTGACGAAGAGATAGAAGGAGCAATTAAGGACTTCTGCCAGAAATCCGAATTTATTGGAGCCGCATGGGCTAAGCTACCGGTCAGCATAGATGAATTTTTAGATGGAGAGTTAGAGAAGGAAGGGGATGCTGCAAGGAACCCTCTACCAGCAGACACACTTCCCCCACAAGTTGAGTTGAAGAAACTACCAACAACACTGAAGTATGCTTTCTTAGGGAAGGAAAACTCGTACCCGGTGATCATTAGCGGCAGCCTGACGAAAGAACAAGAAGCAAAAGAGCAATTGGATGGAGCCTTACAGATTTGGTGGGAATAAGCCCCGACGTCTGCATGCATCATATCAGGCTAGAAGAAGGGGCGAAAGCACATCGAGACTCACAGAGGAAGGTAAATCCCGATATGCAGGAGGAAATATTGAAGGAAATCTTAAAGTTGCTGTCATTAGGGATTATCTACTCGGTACCCGATAGAGAGTGGGTCAGCCCTGTCCACATGGTTCCCAAGAAGTCCGGGATTCAAGTAGTTCAAATGAAAGGAATGAGCTGATACCAACAAGGCTAGTCACTGGTTGGCGAATGTGCATAGACTACCGCAAGTTGAACGCCGCAACCAGGAAAGACCACTTCCCCCTACCGTTCATCGATCAGATGTTGGAGCGACTGGCAGGGAAGAAGTACTTTTGTTTTTTGGATGGGTACAACGAGTATTTTCAAATCTACGTGAACCCTGAAGACTAGGATAAGACCACCTTCACCTGCCCATTTGGAACCTACGCATACAGACGCATGTCGTTCGGTCTTTACAACGCTTCAGGAACATTCCAAAGATGCATGATGAGCATATTTTCTGATCTGATCGAGGAGTGCATAGAGATATTCATGGACGACTTTACAGTGTACGAAGATTCTTTCAACTCATGCCTTCATCATTTGGATGTAGTCTTGGAGAGATGTCAAGCAAAGAGCCTAGTCTTGAATTTTGAGAAGTGTCATTTTATGGTCACAAAGGGCATCGTCCTAGGGCATGTGGTGTCAGAGAGAGGTATCCAGGTGGATCAAGCCAAAGTGGACATCATTTCCAAACTACCTTTCCCTACTGACCAGAAGGAAATAAGGGGTTTTCTGGGGCATGCAGGATTTTATCAACGATTTATAAAAGACTTTGCCAAAAACGCCCAGCCCCTTACCAGACTTCTTCAAAACGAAGTGGAATTCAATTTTGATGAACAGTGCAAGGCTGCTTTCAACCTCCTCAAAGAAAAGCTGGTATCTGTACCAATTATTCGGGCTCCTGACTGGGATCATCCGTTCGAAATGATGTGTGATGCCAGTGATTACGCGATGGAAGCTGTTCTGGGTCAGAAGATCGACGGGAAAAGGTATGTAATTTTCTACGCGTCTAAAACTTTGAATCAAGCTCAAAGGAATTATGATACCACTGAGAAGGAGAAGGTATGTAATTATGTTAGCCGTGGTGTATTCATTCGAGAAGTTTCGGCAGTACTTGTTGCGATCCAAGGTCATCGTTTATACTGACCATGCAGCCATTAAGTATCTAGTTACCAAGAAAGAATCCAAACCCCACTTAATCCGATGGGTACTCCTGTTACAAGAGTTCGATTGGGAGGTAGAAGACAATAAAGGGGTCGAAAACAAAGTTGCGGATCATTTGAGCAGGATAGTGCAAGATGGGAGCAGCGAGGAAGTACGAGATCGATTTCCTGAGGGAAACTTGTGTGAAGTGATTTTCGCCTCCAGAAAAAAATTGACTAGGAAGAAGTGATGAAGCTTACTGGCCAGGATGTGACAGAAAAAAGGAAAAGAAAAAGTAGGGCAGGAGCCATGGTATGCGGACCTAGCCAACTACTTAGTTTCAGGAGAGCTTCTAGAAGTGTCGAACGTCACCAAAGCTCAAAGAATGAAGATCAAAAGTGAAGCAAAATACTACTTTTGGGACGACCCATACCTTTGGAGGGTAGGAGCCGATCAAGTGATAAGAAGATGCGTTCCTGACTAGGAGCAGAGGGAGGTGCTAATACATTGCCACTCCTTAGCATGTGGAGGACATTTCGGTCCCAAGAAGACGGCAAGGAAGATTCTGGACAGCGGTTTTTATTGGCCAACCCTAAACAGAGATGCCTACGCATTCTGTAGAAGTTCTGAGCGTTGTCAACTGACCGGTGGGATCTCTGCACGAGATGAAATGCCACAAATACCGGTCATTGTTTGTGAGTTGTTCGACATATGAGGAACGGACTTCATGGGTCCTTTTCCCTCGTCTTATGGGAACTTGTATATCTTAGTCGCAGTTGACTACGTCTCCAAGTGGGTAGAAGCCAAGGCCACAAGTACGTGTGAGGCGAAGGAGTTAGCCAAGTTTCTCAAGAGTAACATTTTCAGTCGGTTCGGAGTACCAAGGGCCATCATATCCGATCAGGGAACCCATTTCTATAACCGCACTATCGAAGCCTTGATGAAGAAGTACAGTGTGCACCATAGGTTATCTAGCCCCTACTACCCGCAAGCAAACGGTCAAGCGGAGATCTCTAACCGAGAGATAAAGAAGATTCTGGAGAAAACGGTCAACCCTTCTAGAAAGGACTGGAGCATGAGGTTAGAGGATGCTCTATGGGCTTATCGGACAGCCTACAAAACTCCCATAGGAATGTCTCCATACAGAATCGTTTTCGGGAATATGTGCCACTTACCAGTTGGGATTGAGCACCGAGCATACTGGGCAGTACAACAAGTAAATGTGGATGCTACAGCCTGTGAAGAGGAAAGGAAGCTACAGCTACAAAAGTTAGAAGAACTTAGATTGGAATAATTTGATTCAGCCATGTGATATAAGGAGAGAACTAAATTATGGCACGACAGAAATCTAAGGACCAAGGACCTCCATGTTGGCCAGAAAGTACTACTCTTCCAGTCGAGACTGAAGCTAATGCCTGGGAAGCTCAAGTCAAAGTGGACAGGACCCTATAACATAACCGCACTCCGTTCTAATGGAGCAGTGGAGATTTCAGGGAGTATTCCTAACTCTGAACCTTTTATCGTAAATGGACATAGGCTGAAAGTGTTTAGGGAGAATAGTGATGTGGGTGTAGTGGATGAGATCCCACTGCAACCACATACTAAGGTTGCATACTGACCGGAAGGATAGGATTTGGAATTCCACTGGGCTAGTCTCTTTTGAGCGAAGTTTGCACATACTGGCCAAATAGAATTCCAAATCTCCTAAGGGAAATGTAAATATTGTAAATATGTGGTAGTTAATTAAATCTCTGCATGCAATTAAAATTAAAATCCAAAAAAATATTTTTCAGTCCTTAAAAATTTAATCTGGAGTACGTACTGACCACCAGAATGCCGTTTTGGTGAAACTCTCAATTTTATTTAAGTGTCCTTTTTACTTTGTTACTAATCTAGGAAAATATAGGGGGAAATCATTAAGAGACGAAATTTGAATTTGGGGGACTTGTTGCAGCTTTGCAGGCGGACAGCGACTGGGAAGACGCGTGTGAAGAAAAAGATGTACGACGTCCAATCAGGAGGCAGAGCTCTCAACCGTCTCTCACACAAATTGACGCCAACCTGGAAACCGCTCATAGCCGGTTACAAACCCTCAACTACCCATTCTACTCTCATATCCAAACCGTCTCTCCCCTTTCATCTCACAAACCCTCACCTGCAATTCTCTCTTCCAAAATTTCCGCCGTCATCCACAGAAACCAACACCTATATTACCACCAGAAATCATCGATTTAAGCCATGGGAAAAAAGAAATGGGCAAAGAAACAAAACGGTGAGAAAGCCCCTTCAACCCGCAGGGAAGAAACCCCAGAATCGCATCCTTTACTGGGAGAGCGGCCGCCGAACCCGCAACCACAGGAGCCGATTCCTCAGGCTTCGGCGATGGTTTATTTGAACGCACTGGCACAGTTCCTCAGACAGCAGGACCCGAACAGAGATTTGCCGACTGCATTGGCAGGTTTCAGCCAAGTCGGGGGTAAATCGAGCACAACCGGAGAAGCCCCGGCAGAAACTGCAGCAGAACCGATCGTGCAGCCCACAGTACAACCACCCACTTCCATTCCGATTTCCTCAGCAATTCCACCAAAAAGGGAATCTTCCTCGGTGACCACACCGCCAGAGCCCTCGGAACCCTCTCAAACTCCACAACAAAGCGACTCGATGGATATTGACCCCATCTCCGCCTATTACGACTCTGACCCAGGGGAGCGTGCAGAAGGGAGAAGGAAAGAGCAGAAGAGTCGGGAGGGAGGAGATGAACCAGAGAGGACGCCGGTAGCGGAGTCTACCCCTCAAGAAATGGCGAGGGAGGAGATAGATCTGAATGAAACCGCCAGAAAGCAATGCCTTATGACCGATGAGGAATTTGAAGCGCTTTTGAGCGAAGTGACTCGGATGGACGATGACACTGCCACGATGGCTGAGGGTCTGGACCTCGCATCACGGGTAGTAGGAGAGGGTGGACAAGCTAGTACAAGGTACGATCCAGAAGGCCCAGCCCATCAGCCAGAAGAAGAGGTGGAAGAGAGGCAAACCGGAGAACGAGTACCACAGTCAATGACTCCCCAGCCAGACGCAGGGGAGAGTGATACGCATATTAATCAGGAGGAGACAGTAGCAAGAACAGAGGTACCAGAACCAGTGGCACCTCCAGTGATAAAATCGAAGGCCGTCAAGCGGAAGTTGGTGTTGAGGGACGATCTCAAGGCAGTACGACCAAAACCGAAGAGAGTATCGTAGAGATGCCTAGGAAAATGGGGATCCAGCAAGACGAAGGCGAACACAGCAGCAGATCCAGTGGAAGTTTTAAGTGAAGAGGACAGGACTACTCCTACAAAACCTGGGGATGAGTTCTTACCGGCTACTAACCTGGAGGATGCCCAGAGGGAAGCTGAAGTGGTCTCACCAACGCTGAGTGACCAGGGAGATGAGACTAAACAGGTGGTTGAGGGTCTGGACCTCGCATCTGAGTCAGTGGGTCACGTCGAGCCAAGAGATGATAGTGCACATATTCGCGTAGAGACCCGCCCTACTGCCCAGGACCAGCCTTCAACACAAGCTGAGAAGAAACCGGAAGACAAGCATGATAGTGATGAGGACAGGTACCAAGAAGAGAGGAAACGAAAGGGGAAAGCCCTTGTTACAAGGAAACCAAGCAGCAAGAAGCAACGCACAGTGAACATAGGCATCGTCATCACAGACCCAGCTCAGAGAACCCCACCGCACCGTCAGGAGACAGACGACAGCGACTACGCTGCCAGTGAAGATTCGGACTCCGACAGTGATATCTCCCTGGAGGACGAGGAGGACAGAGAATAACAGCTTCCACTGAACCATCGGGAAGTGGTACATCCCCCCGTTGGAGAGATTGAAGTATAGACGTTGGACAGTGGACCTCACTGATGAGCTGGTGGAGGAGATGAAGCTATTCGACTCCAAAAAGCTCCAAGATGCTTTCGATAACAAGGATGACGGGAGCAAGCAAGTTAAGTGTGGAAAGGTACTTCATTTCCCTCCCCTCGATGAGTTGGACGCCTGTGAACCTTTTTTATCTTATGTGCGTGCGTTAGGATTTTATTGGTTATTGGAGAATGGGGATCCGAATATCCCTATTAGGCTAGCGAATGAGTTTTTCACTACTTTCAGATTTAGGGTCACCTCAGACTTGGATGAGGAGTCAATAAGTTTTAGGTTGTTTGGAGGTGAGATAAGCATGAGTTTGATTGAGTGGACAGTAAGATTGGGGATGTGTAGTCTGGAGGAGGCCATAGGGCCGGAGTGGAGTAGCAGGGAACGGGGAATTCCCCGCAGGAACGTCGATTTTGAGCCACATGAGGCATGGGAAGAATTAACTCACCCGGCCGTTGGGCAGTTTTCATCTACTATCTCCCGCTCCATCCACTTCAACAACCCGATATCAACTTGCTGGGACAATCGAATTCGGTCGTCCGAACATCAATGACAGAGCTATACCTCCTTTGGTGCGCCAAGCGCGGGAGGAAAATACATCTGGGATTCTGGACAGCTTACCAATGCCATCTCATTGCCACCCATCCTGCGAGAAACCTCTCCCTCTGCCATATCTTGGGAACATTCGTCAAAAACACATCATCATCTCGGAGGCTGAAGACTTATCCCCCCTAACCATGGTGGACATTCCTGGTCTGTTTGATACACCATTCTTTGTCCGAACGAATACTGTTTACATGAGGCAGGGAGTACCGTGTTTCTACGCGATGGGGGAAGAAACTATTCCGACCGGGAGAGTTGCAGCGAGCTAGGGAACACAAGCTCAAACGCAGAGGCATGAGAGATTGGAGAAAGCAGTGGAGGAGCTAGCGGAGGCAAATCGCCAAGCTAGGGCGGAGTTAAATCGCCTGACAAGTGTAATGGAAGGAATTCTGAAGGAGTTAGCGACAGGGAAGTTAGTATGAGGAGTTGGAACGAGTGGCCACGGAAGCCAGACTGATGAACCAAGAGTACCAGAGAAAGAAGAAGCCGAGACAGAAGAAGAAGCAGCAGAACAGGCAGAATCTAAGGGAAGCGAATCCGAGTCCGAGAGAGAGGAGTCAGAAGAACCACCTGCACCAACCCCTGCCCCGCGGAGGAGCAGGAGAAACATGTGACCACCACCCCACCTGACTAGTTAGTTTTATTTTTCTTTTCAGTTTTAGTTTTCGTATTTTATTTGTTTTTCTAGTGCTTTTAGGTAGTATAATATGTGAGTAAACCCTATTCATAACACTTAGACTATTCAATAGTCTAAGTGTGAGAAGTACGGGGTTTACTACTTTAACGCATGTGTTTGTGTTTATGTTGTTTTCTTTTCGTGTGCATGTTAACTCACACTTAGCCTACTGCGTAGCCTAAGTGTGAGGAGTTTTTGTATATATGTGTTTGTTTTTGTTGAGCTCTGTTTAGGTTTAAAACTCTCCCACTTAGCCTATTGCGTAGTCTAAGTGTGAGAAGTTTTTAGTATCAGCATATGTTTTCTTGTTTGGTATGTCTGTGTGTCAATCATACTAGCCATTACCTTTTCCACTTCACAGCCTTATCTGAGGGCGGACACTTGTGAAGTGGGAGGGGGATGCAATGGCCAGTATGACATATGTGTATATTGTAGTCTGTGTTTAGTGTTTGTGTAGTGTTTTTCTAGGTCTAGTTTTGTTGATTGGGCTTAAAACTCAACTGTCTCGAGCTGACGGTGAGGGGAATTGAATGAGATAAGACATACTGGAAAATGGAAACCACCCCCTTAGTATCTCCTAGTCAGTATAAATGATGCGAGTATGAGAGAAAAGCCCATCTTTAGAGCCAAATACAAAAGCCCTCTTTAAATGTGAGTTAAAAGCCTAAAGTGCAACCACTTTCCACCAATTCGGAAAAGAAAAGAGTGGCTACCACAAGATGCCTAGGGTAGAGTGACCGCGTGTAGCAAGACTGAAGGCAGTAGGAAACCCCCCCCCTCAAAACCATCTTTAGAACCTTTTTTCCAGCCATGTCTACACCCATATATAACCCCCTAGCCACTGGGACTGTGTGTGCGAGGGATAAGGCAAATAGGCAACTGGCCAGAAGGACAGACAAGAAGAAGACCAATTGGAGGAAAAAAAAAGAAGAGGCTAGGAGAAAAACAAACAGGGAGTCATTCCAGGTCCAAAAAGATAAGACGGAATAAGGGTGGCGAAGCCACAGAAGAGAAGGAGAAAAATGTGAAGAAAATGGTCGAAAACACTTGACCACACAAAAAAGATAAGAAGGAATAAGGGTGGCGAAGCCATAAGATGCTACTGACCAGTTGGAGACCAATATCAGAAAATGTCCAGCCAAGAGAAGTAACAGCCAAAGATTCAAATGCACACAGTTCTCCCACATCAAAATAAATAGTAGTTTTGAGCCTTAGAGCCTTAGGAACATCCACCCCAAACACTACAAACCAATAGCCCCGTTACAACCTTAAAGACCTTTAGGAGCTGCACGTGAAATCCGAGTCCAAAGCATCCGTGGTTCAGCGCTATGAGATAATACAGTCCTAACATCCCCGGTGAGGAATGAGTGACAGAGAGAATCTGGTGTTAGGCCGCGAGTTTGGGTGATCTTGACGAGCAGATGTACTGACTGGGAAGGAAAAGGGGGGCGGCGGAAGTTCAAGGCGGTCTAAGGCCGGATTGCACCTGATCCCAAGGGGAGGGATGGTTGAAAATATAGCCCGATTAATGTGTTTAAGTGTTTCTTTTGTCTTTTATGTGTGTTTGTCTTTGTTTATGTATTTTTCTTTGCGTCATAGTTTAGAGTCTAAGTTAGAATAGAGTCGGTCAGGGGTGTAACCAGGCTAGAATTCGACTTATTTCTTTTTGTTTGTTCTTCACGCTTGAGGACAAGCATGTGGTAAGTGTGAGCAGTTTGATAACTCGTATTCTAGGCCTTGGTTACTGGTCAGTATAACTTGCATAATTGGAATATATCTGCAAAACAGTTGCTAAAGTGTGCAGGGAAAGTGTTCTAGTCAGTATGGAAAGGCTCGGACAACTCAGGTGAAAAGGGCATCAGAATGTTGCTATACTGACCAGTATGCATGCCAAAAAGGCTCGAGATGGAGAAGAAGGATTGCTGGAAAGATCAGCCACAAGTAAGGGCAAAAGGGTCATTTCGCGAAGAGAGTCTACCCTAAAAATCAATGGCAGACCTCCCTATAAAAGGAAGCCACTTGGAGAGAGGAAAAGGATCATCAACTTTGAGAAACCTTCACACTTAGTTAGAATTCTCTCTCGGTAGATCTGTTCCTACAGCCTCGTCCTTCATATTTTCGTTCCTCGCCACAGCCATGGTCACCTGAGTTCATCAGTCTATCGGAGATCCACCGTCCTTCGTTCCAGCCAGTTTGTTGCGTAGTGATAGCAGTTCCATCGCCCGGAGTGGCAAAACAATCTTTATTTGCTTTCTTAGTTAATCGCACTTTGTTTTCTTACGTTGGATCGGTTACATTTTTTATATTTGCTTACTTTGAAGTCTTAGTTGTGATCCAAACGTTTTATGATATGAAGTCATTTTTGTGCATCGGTTCCTGTTTGATTCTGTTTCTTTCTGCCTAGATAGCGTAGATCTAGTTGTTACGGTAATTTTCAAGTGTTGCGAGCATGTTTTCATTTCCGAATTGATAGATCTGAGTTCATGAGTTTAGATAGCTGTTAGATTTTAGATCTGAAATGGTTAAGTGTGAAAGCCTAGTTTACGTGATTTCTGCCACCTTGCATGTCACCCAGTAAGCGTAATTTCAGTTTCGTTAGTTTAATCCTTTGATTTGGAGTTTAGATTGTAGATCTGTTCTTGTGGAGTTTGTTAACCTGAATTTCTCGTTCATGTAATCTGAGTTGTTCGATTTGTGTTCATACTTGTTGCAGAAGACAATGTCCACATCCAAATTTGGGACCACTTTTACTTTTTAGTTACTTTTTGCTTTTGTCCTTTACTTTTCTCTACTTTTTCTGCTGGTACCCTACAGATCTGTCAGCCTAGTCACCTAACTACCACTTATTCTCTGATATGTCGTTTCGCCTTTTATAGTAACCCCGTACCTCCCACATAATTTCTGAAACATAATGTTCCATACTCTCACGTACACAGCTGCTTATCAATCATCTTTCACCTCTCCTAGTCAGTAGAGTACCATCATTAATTTCCAGTCTAGTTAGAATCTCAACCCAAAGCGTGGTAGCTAACCAACCCTTCCAGAATATCACCACAATTTCCAAAGCGCATTCTTCTCTGTGGGATTCAACCCTTACCTCCACTATACTAATCAGTAGAAGTGGGTTGAGGAATTTCTTTGATAGCCAGGTTCAGGCTTAGCTGGGGTTTCCATCCTAATCAGTAGGATACATCCTTGCTTTAACGACACCTGCACAAACCTGCATCTATCAATCATCATTACTTTGTTTCCATTTCTTTTCCATTTGACTTTTTTGAACCGTGTTCATTGATGCATTGACTTCAACAACGGAAAGTTTGTTGCAATGCCCATTAAAACAGTTGATGGCTTGCATGAAGAAACCTGTGAATGATGGTTCTGATTCTGAAAGATCTAATATTGGAGCAACCAATAAGACAAATGCTCTTCTTGACCTTGCCTTAAGGCAGCAGTTTGATCGTGAATTTCTCTTAGATGTTCGAAAAACAAATGAACTCGATCTATTGTAATTGGAGTTAGCTAGGTGGACTCAGGGTTTTGTAGCAGGAGATTTGGCACAACTAGTAAATGAGGCTTGTATGATTGCTTTAAATGAAGCCATTAGCTCGAGAGCTTACAAATACAAGTTTGACGATGGGTATGAAGCATTTGGAAACCCATTGTCAGATTAACCATGTCCAACTTTCATGTAATCCTATTCTTTTATTCCCTACAAGTTGGCAAAGAAAGAATTGAGTATTGATACTGGATTGATCTATAATCTTCCCTCTTTTTTTATATTTATTTTTGTATCCTAAAACGATTTTTTTTTCTCAAAAACTATACGTACCCACCATTGAACCCCCTTTTCTTTTGTGTTACTTGATAAGAGTAATGTAACATTAGTTGGTCTTTTTTGTTTCAACATTTTTAGCTTATAATTTTTATCATATTGCGTTAACCGCTTGGATTATGCATGGTTTAATGCTTTGAAGTGTCATATTTTTTGTTTTGTTGAACTAACATAAGGCTTTTATCTTTTCCAATCAACATTGCTCTATCTAGCTATCTTCTTTTCATAGTCTGTTTCTAAAATTTTCCAAATTACCCATGTAACTAGATATTTTCTTCTGGTTAAATTTTGGCATATCTGTGAAAATAAATATTAACTTATATAAAGTTTATTATATATACACCTATGATATAACCCAAAATTAATTAAAAACTTTCTACCTTTCACCTTCTGGCTTATGGCAGGCAGCTAATTCCATGGCATGTCCTTCTGCTGAAATGGAAGAGTTTTCCAAAACATCATCTACAAACTGGAATGTCGCCGAAATAGTCCTTTTTTTACAGTTCCGTCAAAAACTAACGGTCAACGCTAATTGCACAGTGACATGACCGTTAGTTTTTTAATGGAACCGTAAAAAAAGGAACACTCCGACAAGAATTTCATTTGTTATGGACCTATTTTTATAAAAGGGAATGTTTTGGACCAAATTTGTATTTTGATCATATGTTTAGGACCAAAATTTACCTTTACTCTAAAATATACTATTCAAAAAGTTCTAACTATGTTTCAATTTAGACTAAAGTCCCAAAATGATCCTTAACATATTGCGTTTTTTTTTAATTTTGGTCCAAAACATTATCTTTTGAATTATTCGGTCCCTCACGTTTGAAATCGGATCACATTTGGTCCATTTTGGACGGTTCTGTCAAATTTTTGACGGTTTTAATTACCGGGTCACAAATCCGTCACCAATCTGTCACTAACTGGGAGAAACTGATCCGTCACAAATCCGTCACAAATCCGTCACCATGAAGTTTCTTGAGATTGAAAAACCAAATTCATTGTTGTTCCAGCCGGAGCTGCTCGCCATCCCACTCTCCCTCGCCCCTCTCTCGAAATCATCCCCCAATTTCCTCACCGGACCTTTCCTCACCGCTACAGCCTCCTCCTGCTCGTCCTCCTCATCCATCAATCCGACCACGCGCCGCCGCTTAATCGCCACCGGAGCTAGCGGCGGGGAGGGGGTTTTATCGATCTCGACACGGATCTGGTCTTCTGCGGCCGATTTCGCGGTGGATTTCTTCGGAATCGGAGTGCGCTTGAAGATCTGCTCCTTCTGCGACGTGACGAACGAACCTCACGTTCAGAGCGCAGTGGACGAAGCCGTTTCCAAGCACGGCAAGCTCGACGTCATGTTCAACAACGCCGGAATCTTGGACCGGTGGGTCGCGGCATTGTAGACTGCACCCAGGCCGACTTCGAGCACGTGCTCCGCGTCAACGTTGCCGGCGTCTTCCTAGGCACCAAACACGCCGCGCGTGTCATGAGACGCGGCGGCGGCGGCGCCATCATCAACATGGCGAGCGTGTGCGGCGTGGTGGGAGGGGTGGCGACGCACGCGGTGGTGGGGCTGACGAGGAATGCCGCGGTGGAATTAGGGCGGTACGGGATCAGAGTGAACTGCGTGTCGCCCTTCGTGTGATGTCGAGGTCGTTGATGGGTCGGGCGGAGGAGGATCCGATGGATGATGTCAAGTTGCATCTTATCGGAAAGAAGCTCGAGCCAGAGGATGTTGCTGAGGCGGTTGTCTATTTAACGAGTGATGAATTGAGGTGTGTGAATGGACATAATTTGATTGGGGGATGATTTCGAGAGAGTGGCGAGGCAGAGTGGGATTGCGAGCAGCTCTGGCTGCAACAACAATGAATTTGGTTTTTCAATCTCAAGAAATTTAATGGTGACGGATTTGTGACGGATTTGTGACGGACCAGTTTCTCCCAGTTAGTGACGGATTTGTGACCCAGTAATTAAAACCGTCAAAAATTTGATGGAACCGTCCAAAATGGACCAAATGTGATCCGATTTCAAATGTGAGGGACCGAATAATTCAAAAGATAATGTTTTGGACCAAAATAAAAAAAATGCAATATGTTAAAGACCATTTTGAGACTTTAGTCTTCAATTTAATACATTCTGTTGCATGTCTTTGAACATAGTTTACTTTTTGACCTACTTGGTATAAAAAAAGAAAATATAATGAATTTTTTTTATGAATATGATACAATCATAAAATTTTTTGTATAACATGAAACATAGCCAAAGAATTA
This sequence comes from Salvia splendens, assembly GCF_004379255.2. Classification (NCBI taxonomy): domain Eukaryota; kingdom Viridiplantae; phylum Streptophyta; class Magnoliopsida; order Lamiales; family Lamiaceae; genus Salvia; species Salvia splendens. Next base: position 28,387,986 of record NC_056040.1, read on the forward strand.
ATGACATCTAAACAAAAATAACAAAATGTATTAAAATAAACATAAATAAAACTTTTTATATACTTATAATATATAGTCCCTACGTCTTGGAATAAGAGTCCTATTTAGTTATGCATGTTTTAAGAAATATAAAGAAAAATGTATTGAAAAAGGTAGTGGAATATGTATCTCACTTATACATATTAGTTTTATAATAAAATGTGAATGAAATAAGTTAGTGGAATTTGCATTTATTTACCATTTATGGTAAAAATGAAATAGTAGGACTTTTATTGTGGAACGGACTGAAAATGTAAAACATGACTCTTGGACGATGATAGTATATTTTGAATTTTTTGTACCAATACAAAACACGACTAGTAAAATACTTTTATACTATGGATTTACCCCTCCAAAATCCAAATACTGAGCTCGACAAATTTATCACACACTTCAACTGACAGTCACCTAAACATGCCCACCAGTCACCGGGAAACTCCTCTTTCCAGCGTAGAATCGAGCGTGTCCGAAGAAAGCGTACGCGTCGGCGGGACTCTCCAAGCGTGTGACGACCAAATTCAGCGCTGCCTCGTCGATGATGCTGCCGCCTCCGGAGCAAAAAACCCCAGCGACGCACAAAACTTGCAGTTGTCGTGGACGAGCCAACAGCCAAACGGCAGAAACATGACGAGATTGAGGCCATCTACAACACTGTCTCTTATCCGTCTCTTAACCGTCTCATCCCTTAACTATTCATGGACCCCACTGTACTTTTCACTCCATCTCTTAACTAAGAGACAGAACCTGCAACCCTCCATCTCTTATCCGTCTCTTAACCATCTCATCTCTTAACTATTCATTCAATTTCATTTTTTATTTTTATTTCCAACAAATTCAATTAATAAAAACACACTTCATTAAATAAAATAAAATTACAACTTAAAATTCTTCAAAAATTAAAAAAACATAATTAAAAATCCTAAAAAATGAAAAATACATAATTTAATTTCTTCCGCTCACTCTCTCTACCGGTTGCCAAATTTTGCCCAAAAGGGCTCCATTAGATCATCTTGGAGTTGGGCGTGGGCGGTAGAATCACGTGTTCTTGCTCGAATAGACAACTGATCTTGCAAAGACGGATGCACTCCACTGCGAGGCAGACTACTTGCGGTAGAGCTTCCGGGGGTTTCAGGGTCGAACCAATTTCCCGCCTCAGGTCCTTCGTCGGTGACAATCATGTTGTGCAAGATTATGCACGTATACATGATGTCGACCATACTCTCCATGAACCACGTACGAGCCGGGGATTTGATAATGTTGAAGCGTGCTTGGAGAACCCCGAACGCTCTCTCTACATCATTGCAAGCAGCCTCCTGCTTCTGTGTAAAAAGAGCCTGTTTTTCGTTCAACGGCTTGTTGAACGTCTTCACGAAGGTTGACCACTTCGGGTAGATGCCGTCGGCAAGATAGTACCCCATTTTATACCGCCGCTTGTTAGCGATGAAGTTGATGGCCGGCGCTTTACCATCCAAAACTCCGGCGAAGAGGACAGATTGGTTGAGCACGTTGACGTCGTTGTTCGATCCGGGGACCCCGAAGTACGCATGCCAAATCCATAGCCGGTAGTCGGCAACGGCCTCGAGTATAACGGTGGGGTGGGTGCCTTTGTGGCCGCTCGTGTATGACCCCCTCCACGCCACAAGGCAATTCTTCCATTGCCAATGCATGCAATCGACGCTACCAAGCATCCCGGTGAATCCATGCACTTCTTCGTGAAGGTGGAGCAGTAACTGACAATCTGCCGTGCTTGGCTTCCGGAGAAATTCGTCGGTGAAGGCTGCCCGGACGCCTTTGCAAAATTGCATCAAGCACATTCTCCCAGTGCTTTATCCAATGTGGAGGTATTCGTCGAACAAATCCGCCGTTTGTCCAGTAGCAAGCTGACGGATTGCTGCAGTACATTTCTGCAGCGTCGTGTGGCTGGGACGGCCAACGACGTCGAACCCTTCTTGGAAGAACTCTTCCCGGGCTGCCAATGTATTTGCGATGTGGAGAAATAGCTGTTTCCGCATGCGAAAACGGCGACAGAAGTAGGTATCTCCCCATACCGGGTTATCACAGAAGTAGTCGCGTACTAACCTTGCGGCGGCTTCCTCCCGGTTACGATGGATGTAAGTCTGGGATCGTCTTTGAGGCGGCGCGGCTTCCTCCGCCTCCCTACGTCGATCTTCTTCAAGCGATTCTTCTATTATTCGACGCATTTGCTCAAATGGATCCATGAATTACTTAAATTTGGGAGAAGAATAAAAGAGATGATTTGAGATGAAATTGGAGTGGAAAGAGAGATGATTTGAGAAGAATAGATGTGTGTTTGTGTGTGTGAAAGAGAAGTATTTATATAGTAAAAAAAGAAAAAAAATAATTTATTTTAAAAAATGACCATTGAATGGTCATATGACTGTTTTTTATTGTTTATTTTATTATATTAAATTCAATTTTTAAAAAAAAATTATTTATTGCGTCAGCGTGACGATGCCCACTCGCGGGCCGGCGAGTGGGCGTCACGTGTGGCTCCAGCGCGCGCCACGTCGCGCAGGCGCGTGGCGAGCTGTCTCGCGCGCCGTCTCGCGCCCGTCTCGTCTCGGAGGGACGAGATAAGGGACACCCGTGAGAAGCGTTGCGGGTGCCCTGAGAGTGCGAATCGGCAAATATAGGTAGCTAGGGCATCCGCTTCAGTTAGTCATTCAGATTCTAACGTTAAGGAACTCGGTTCTGCTAGGAATCATAAATCTGGGGGTGATATGGGAGAAAAGGATGCGAATGGGGGTAATGTGGCAATAATTGGGGAAGGAAAAAAATTAGGGGATAGTAAGAGAGAGCCCGAAATAATCATCACCCAATATTTAACTTATAAAATTATAATATAGTAATGTTTTGTAACAGCGGCTGAAACATCTATAGAGAAGAGATATTAATAAATATACAAGTTTGTGGGTTATGTACTTCTGTTTCCGAACTCTCATCATTCTTCCCCACCGCAGCACGCACTGCAGCAGCTGTAACAGCCTAAGCATGCTACGGCACTGATGAGCTGAGTTAAGACGATGCCGCACTGATCGTTCATCCGCGAGCATACTTGGATGCAGCACATGCAGCAGCAGTGCCTCCAGCACCTCCCGCAACACCCACAACCCGACTTTGCTAATACTTCAGCAGCCTCGAGCTCGTCAGGGTCACCGTACCCTGACGGGATGTTCTCCCCTGTTGCACTCAGACTGCCATACCCGAGCCCGATGTTGTGCATTGTGGAGATCACTTTTGGCTTTGGCTCTTCCTTGTGATGAGAGTCGCCTTTTCTGGATGACTGCAGCCAATATTTGTATTGCAAGACAGTAATTATCTTAGAAATGCGCAAGACTAGATAATTTACGATGAATTCGACAAAGGGCAAAGGTGAACAAGATTCACTGAAAGTTTTTTTTTTAACATGGACTACTTCCTTTCGAAGACTGAATATATTTACCTTTTTGGTATCTGCATTTGCTTTCCCTCTTTGTGTCTCAAGCAAAACCAAGCTCGTGTACTCAGAGACGACGGTATTCAGCTCACTCATTTTTGCTATCTGTTAAGGATGAAAAACAGCCATCAACTTTAAGGCAACATATGTAGTGAATTGAGGTCAATGGAAGATTAATTTAGACAACCTTCTTCTCAAGCTCCTGATTTTTTGAAAACCATGCCTGAGCTGTCAGTAATTCGATCTGATGCTTGGCTACCATCTGTCAGAAAAGTGCAGGTAAATATGTAAATAGAAATTTTGGATCTGTCAATGGAAAAAATTAATAACTCAAAAAACTATATTAGAAAATTAACCAATTCATAAGATGTTGCTAATGACATGAGTGGAAACTAATTCCGTTCTTAAGTATTAGTCTGATGGTATACAGAATCACATTTAATTATCTCTAGAATGCACCGACAGAAATAACATTACTCCCTCCGTCCTACTTTAGCAGTCCCAGTTGAGTTGAGCGCGGATTTTAAGAAATGGAAGGAAAGTTGGTGGAAAAAAATAGTGGAATGCAGGTCCCATTTTTATATACTAGTTTTATAATAAAATGTGAGTGGAATCGAGTTAGTGGAATGTGGGGCCTATCAGTACTATTTATGGAAGATTATTTATGGAAGATTCTACTAATGTGAGACGGACTAAAATGGAAAACCGGGACTACTAAAGTGGGACGGAGGGAGTATTATTTAAGAGATGGGTCATTATTATCAGATGACTGAAAAGGACAAGAAACCACATCGTTACAGAAACAGAGATGCGACCTTATATGCTGACAATCTCTAACAAAAAGCAGTAAATATAGAATGGTATATATTCTCTAACAGTTGAGAACATATGCTTGTCCAATCTACACGTTAAAGTTGTACAGCCTTCAAGACATTTTAAGTTTATGGAGTATTTTTTAAAACATCATCAGCTAATGATTTGTCAAATAGGGAAATAATCATTAAACTAGCACAAATAAATTGGGATTAACAAGGATAAAGAATCTTAGATTAAAATGCTTTATAATATGGAACTGATGCACATTTTAGAAAATTATACGCATCGTAAATGCAGTAGTAATTATCACCTTTGATACAGGTATCTCCTTTGCCTCTTCCACATTCAGGTCTAGAGTAAAACCGGACATATCTCCAAGGCGACCATTGAGTTTAAGGGTCTTAGGGAATGTTCCCTGGTATCTGCCTGACACAACAAAGGGGCTTTCAGAGGAAAGGTCCGGAATTTGGCAAGGAAACACCTAACATGAAAGTAGTGCTTTGTTAAAAATGTCTGTACTTGAAACTGCATAAGCAATACAAATAGGCCGTAGAAGTCAAAATTATAATGTAGTACAAAATATATAATTGAATGCAAATAATAAAATAAAAGAATAAGAATAACACATCATAATAAGCAGTACAGCAGATTTGGGTTCTACTAAAAGATCAGAAGTGAGATGTCGGAAGACTGACATGAATCAATCATTCAAGAAGTAATAGTTGAATTCAAATCCACATGATGTGCTAATAGATCCATTACATTGCATGGGAAAGTTGGAAAAGGGCAGACAGTGCAGTAAAAGGAAAAGCATAATAATGCATCTGGAGATCAAAACAATAAACAATACCTCAAGATCATCAAGTCCATCTAAATTCTGGAAAGCAATATCTGCCAGAAAAATGGATGATGCTCTAGCAAAAAGACCTTCCAGTCGAGACTCAATAGATTCTGCCAAATCATAGAAATAATATGAAAAGTAATAACATGTGTTGCAAGTTAATAGAAACAATAAAAGAAGTAAGATCGGTTGAAAAAGGACGCTCATGCATTATCAAAAGGTTAAAATATCAAAAGGACGCTCATGCATTATCAACTAAGAATGACAGAGGCTTAGTGAAACTTTAACTAAACAACATTACAAGACAATTTTCTTACTAAATGGAAAATCAACTAAAATAAATACTTGAAGAGAAAAGACATCTTGGGTGTTTCAAGCATAATATTTCCTTATACCTGATTATTATAAGAGGGAAATGAATAAAGGTAGAAAAACTTACCCACGTCACTAGCAGCATCATGATGCCCATGACTAGTCATTGCAAGCTGCCGAAGAAAATAATGATTGCAAAATTTCCCTAAAAATCCAAAACAGTTGTCTAGGTATCAGCTAAAGAAGTTTGAGCAAAAATGGAAGGTTATATGAGACCACTAGAAGCAAAGCAATTTCTAAAATTATTCAATTTAGTATCTGAATGCTAAAAAGGCTAGAACGAAATCATATTAAGGACAAGTACAGAAGAAATAAATGAACTTTTAAAGGGGCACCGGTTTTAATGCAAATTTGGTAAAGGAAAAAATGGTGTTAGTGGAGAATGGGTCCCACCTCATTAAAGAGAAAAAAAGTGTCCTAAAATAGAAAGTTCATAAGTTTAAGGGATGGACTAAAAATGAAATAGTTCATATTTTTAAGAGTGGAGGGAGTAGTTTATACATAATCCCAAAAGCTAAGGTTTCGCGCCAAAGTGTCATGTTAAATTTTACTTATTGAAAGTTATTAATTTTAAGAGTGGAGGGAGTAGTTTATACATAACACCTTTTCAATCATAGGCAAACTGACAGGTTTCTTACATTGTGGGAAAAAAATAATGATGCAACCACAGCATCTAATGTCCTCCAGAGAAGCTGGTCATATAGCTTATGAAGCAAGTCAAAGTGTGGAAAGCTCTTATGTAAAACTAAAGTGTGGAACTACTGGCATATAAAAGATCTGTAAATTCTTAGCAAGCAACTATCAAGTAACCTACTGCTTCCTTTTGAAGACCATATACATCAATAAATTGGTCTGAACAGAACTTTAGATTGTCCAACGATGAACTCGCATTCTACCTCCCTACGGATCGACTCCTTGTATCAGTACAAAATTTTAATAGGTTTTACTTTTAATAAGTTAGGTTAATTTTCCTTGATCACCAGTCCCAGACCACCAGTCCCATTAAGATATCCAAGATATATCTAATTTGAAATGTTAGTACATAAAATGCATACCTATGCCCAGTGTGTATATTCTTGGAGAAATATTTTTGTAGTTTGTTAGCTGATTTCTCACAGTGCCACAAATATTTATCTCATCTTCAACAGCCCCATCAGTAATAAGAAAAATTATGGGAATTGAGTCGGAATTATCTAATAATATCTTGATGGCCTGAAAGTAAAAGGAGTTACCACATTAGAGGTGTCACATAACAACATAAAGAGCATTATAGAATGAAAGAAGGTAAAGTAACATAAAAGATGTTTAGTAATGAAGAAGACTTTTCACAGCATCAAGTTCTGTAAAACAGCAATGCTTTGCTATTCATTATCCACATATAAATTATACCACAATTTAGCACTTATTCTTACTGAAGGTTAACTTCCATATTGCAAAATTTGACCCCATAGCCCAACCCATAATAATGCCTCCATATCTGATTGGCAAGGCACATAGATATCATACAAATATTCACATCAAGGTCTTAGAAGATTAAAAAAAATACCTGATTTAGCGGAAACAGAATGTTTGTGGCACCACTTGCTACAAAATTTGAATTAACCCATTTATAAGCATTTTCAATATTTTCCACAGTTGCTGGCTCCAAAGTCGAGGAGAACATGCAAGTTTCATCATTGAATGCTATCACATTAAACAAATCTTTGGGACCAAGTCTGGCAAGTCCAGAAAATAGTGCACTTTTTGTATCTTCTAGGGGTTGACCTCTCATGCTTCCACTGATGTCAACAATAAACACAACTTCCTTCCGGAAAACCTATAAAACTCAAATGGAGGTTGTCTAGAGTTATTCCCAAAGCAGAAGATGAACTTTGAATGTTTATGTAATAGCATTAAAAAGAAGGTGATTACAAGTTACGCTAGCACTATAGCAAATTCATTAAATGCTGAAAACTGGAAGTTGGCTAGTGTTAATCCCAAAGCAGAAGACAAACTTTAAATGTTATGCAGTGGAAATAAACAAGAGAAGGTAAATATGAGAATCTCAAACATAAAAAGCATTCAATATAGAAAATTTAAAATGCTTTCTTTCTCAATAAAATTTACACCAGCAATATCTATAAAAAGGTATCTTTAGTAGGATATCAGGACTGGATAATAAATTACCTTTCCACTCTCCTTCTTTCCTGGGTAAAGGTAGCAATAAAACATATCTCTACGATCCACATCACCTACCAATGGTGGATTCAAGAGTACAGAACCAAAAGTATGACTTGTAGATACCTGAAAAACATTAGTTAGAACACTATATGAATTTATTCAGGCGCATATCAAAGTGTCTTATATTATAAAAACAGCTTGTGACAAGAAATTTGAGCTTTTTCTTTCATATGTTCCTTCAAGGATAGTATAATAATTGCTAAATCACCGAGTAGTAGAGTTTCATAGTTCATAGAAATATCATGAGCTAGAATTCTTACTGTGTATGAAAATATAAAATCATTGCTTGACCATGAAAGAACTTCGGAGTCATAGAGGAAACCCAACTTTCGTTCTTGTCTTCTTCGCTCCTAAAATGTTACAAATCGAAAGGGTAAAAATAAAAGCTTGGTAAAATCAAATCATAATGAACAATTTTTCCACGATTACCAAGAGAACCTGAAAAACGACGGTACCTTTAAAGGATGACTAGTTGTTTTGCACAGAATCTCTGTTTCAGGACCAGCAGTAACATTCAATTCTATCTTCTCCCTTTTCGATATCTTCTTTGCAGCAGGAGTTACATACTCAGGGAAACTAAAAGGAATCCTCAAGGTGAATTGTCCATTATGATAGAGTAATTTTTGAGACCATCTCATTTTAACTGATATATTGGTTCCACCATCAACCTGAATAGATAAATGACATATATCTCACATAAATGACATATATGCACACAGAAACAGCATAAGCATCAAAGAGCGGAAGTGAACAGTTGCCTGGGGGACTGTGAGAGTGAATATATGGGCTTTCAAGAAGCCTCCGCCTTCAGTTTTTCCAACATTTTCCGAAGCTTTATCACTGTCCACGGAAATGAATTCGGTGCCATAGGATTTCCTTGGTACCTCAACTTCCACACCTAGAATTGAACCCTGTTAGCCAAAAATAATATCCCTCTTAAGAATCAAGAAGCATAAATACAATTTAAAGCCATTTCCAGAAGTTCAACATTAAACAGAAGGAAAATCATGAATGGTGATGTCAAATCATTGCTTCCACAATAAAGCAAAAAATCAAAACATTAGTGAAGCATTTTTACACGCATCAACAAAGGGCAAATTGCATCAACATAGCATATTGAAAATTAGTAGTAAAATGTAAAATTGAAATTGAAAATGACCTGTTCGCCCATTGGAACCGCGATGCGGCAATCGCAGCTGCGGCTGCCCATGACGCAGTGGAGGCGCCAGGTGGCGGAGAGCGTGACGAAGGCCGTGTGAAGGTAGCAATCGGCCTCGAGAAAAACCCCGTTGAGCTGGAGCGGTATGAGGGCGGGGGGATCGCACCGGCCGTGGACGTGCGGCTGGTAGCTGGGCATGTCGGGGTTGTCGACGACGGCAGGGTCGGAGATGACGGCGTAGAGCATTGGGGAAATAGGGAGGTAGGAGCAGCCGACAGCTCTCTCCATGGCCGTGTGAGGCTTGGGCGGCGCGACCGCCCTGTCCTTGCCGAAGTAGATCCTCTTGGAGAGGCGCAGCCCGTCCTCCACCGCGGCCTCGAAATCCGCCGCCATAAGCGGGAGTTTTCTCTGGGGGGAATTCCGAAGATTGAAAGTTGCAATTCGACCGTTGAGCTGAATTATCCTTTCCTTGGAAGACTGTAACGCCGGCTATCTAGGTCTTGTCGTTTTTATGATGATAGGCCGTTGGAGGCGTGGACCCCACGCCGCGATCTCATACACTTGGAAGCTTGGGGTCATTTTCGTCCGCAATGTACAACCCGGCTCCACCTGTCTTCTACAAGAAAATCCGTTGGGAAGCAGCCAAACCATTGGTGCTACTCTCTCTCCTTTGCATATCCAATACATACGGACGAACGCACAAATGTTGGACAACTCAAGGCATGCCGGCTTTCCCCTATTTCAAGACAATTTTCCTCATTTTTCTACTACTACTACTATCATTTTTTTATAGGTAAAAGTACATAAATTCATTCGATAATATTCTTAGAAGTTGAATGGACTCAACCAGTTTTATTTGAACTAATAGATTAATCCAAAAATCAAAAACTTTGTCTTGATTTTGGTATTTACCACGTATTTAAAAGTGGGCTAAATATCACAAATTTTACTACCAAAACTATCCAAATATTCTTATAGTCATTTTGGTATACAGAATTGGAAGGAATTGAATTTTAATTCAATTTCAAATTATATGTTTGATAAAATGAATTAATTAATATGAAACCAAAATTGAATTTGAAGAATTAGTGTACACGCATTATACACATTGCGCGTATACATAATACACATTGCCCCCACACACACTACACATTATACACAACACACACACATACTCAAAATACACACACTGCACATACACATACTCAAAATACACACACTGCATATACTATGCACAAAATACACACTGCACACACTATACACAAAATACACACACTACATATATTATACACAAAATAAACATGTTGCACACGCATATACGCAAAATACACACACTATAAACAAAATATATATTGCACACACACTATGCACACTATACACAATGTATGCATATTGCACACACATATACACAAAATACACACGCTAAACACACATGTCTATACAAAAACACACATGTCTATACAAAAACACACACACTACAAGCACACTATACACAAAATACACACACTCTACACCCTACACACACCACACAAAATACACACATTGATCACAGATTGGATGTGTGAAGTGCAACGTATGTATTTTGTGCATGTTATGTGTATGGCGTGTAATATTTGTATTTTGTGTATATTATGTGTAGTGTGTGTAATATGCGTATTTTGTGTATATATAGTGTGTGTGGGGTGTGTGCATTGTGTAGGGTGTGTGTAATGTGTGCAGTGTGTGTAAGGTGCGTGTAATGTGTATAGTGTGTGCACCATGAGTAGTGTGTGTATAGTGTGTAGGGTGTGTAGTCTGTGTGGTGTGCAGTGTGTATAGTGTATGTAGTGTGTATTTTTTGTACAATGTGCTGTGTGTACTGTGTTTATTGAGTGTAGTGTGCAGTGCATGTCCGGTGCATGCAGTGTGTGTGATGTGTATATGTGTGTAGTGTGTGTGTCGTGTATGTAGCGTGTGTAATGTTTATCATGTGTGTGTCGTGTATGTAGTGTGTGCAATGCTTATCATGTGTGTGCAGTGTATATAATGTGTTTATTTTGTGTATAGTGTGTGCACTGTGTGTGTGTATTTTCTGTCACGACCTCATTTTCTAAGGATAGAAAACACGGTTGATCGCGACTAGGGGATTAAAGAAGCGGGGAAGAAAGGGTAAAAACAACACAACTCGACCATAGCTCCTAACAAATGGGATAAGCTCGAATAAAATCAGAGTATCATTTCAACAATACTTGGCAAAAGAAACAGTATTCAGCGGAAGCATTTCGAGATTAGAATAATGTTATGTATGAAGACACAACATATTCTAGACATTTGATAGACATTCTTCACTTTTATGCTCAACACCCACCGCCGCCAACTCGATTCTAATTCTCGGCTTTTGACTGCGCAGTCGTCGCCTCTGTCACAACTCCACCGTCGGCACCAGTCCGGAGTCATCCAGCTACGTTGTTGCTTCTGCCCGTCAGCGTCGTCGCTGCCGAGCAGCCGCTGTTGTCTCTGCTCTCCCAGCCGGCTCGTCGTCGTTTGCCTTCTCAATTGATACTTGAAAACTTCTCGGATCTCTCTCTCTCAGATATGGAATTCAATGAATTGAGTGTGTGTAGCTTGTGTTGAAACCGCGCTCCCTCTCTGTTCTCTCGCATCGCAGCGCCGCCGTGAGTCGCGGCAGCTGTTGCCGAACCGGACCGCCTTCGGCTCCGTATTCACCGGCTGTTATCCGCCGTCGCCGAGCCCGTGGACCACTCCGTCGTCATCTCTTCTCCCTCCATCCAATCTCTCTCAAAACACCGCGCTTGTCATCTCTTTCTCTAATTTCTAACTCTCTGATTTTTTTTCTGGAATCGATTGATCTGATAAAACGTGGAGTCATGGAGAGATATGTATAGGTATAAACCGATTTCATGAGATCATGGGGGGAGGTAGAAACCGATTTGTTCCGGATTTTGTGGAGCAGAATAGTTGACTAGTGAAAAGTGGCATTCAATAGTGATTGGGCTGCAGATTTAAAGTGGGCTCATGAAGAGAAATAAAAAGATGATTTGGGCTTAAAATAAAGTTTCCTCTTTAAGTAATAAAGAAAATTGGGTTAGGAAAGGATAATGGTTTAAGCCCAAAATGTAAAATTCTTCTCTCGACAAAAGAAACAAGGTCGAAAAATTTTTAAGTGCACAAACGACGGTCCTTTCAAGAACACAATAAAAGGGTAGCAAAAGTCGGGGTGTTACATTTTCTGTATATTTTGTGTGTGTGTGCAGTGTATAATGTGTTTACTGCGTATATTGTGTGTAGTGTGTGTAACGTGTTTGTTGTGTATATTGTGCTTTGTGTACTTAGGGGTCCGCTGAGATGGAGTCAGTGCTCCACTAACAACGTAAATTTCTTCTATTTGAGGTGAGTTTTCTCCCACTTGTTCATTTCATTCTTTTCAAAACCCTAGCCCCATGCCCCACATCTACAAAAACTCAAAATTTATACATTAATTCATACGCGCATACTCTAAATTTTTCTTCACAATCTAAGTTTTCATCTTTGTCAATTTTGTGCTCAAATCTCCTACAGCTCAAGGTGTATTCTTCATTTTATTCATAAGCTTTTGTTGTTGAATACTTCCATTGAATTGCTTTGAATGTTGTAGGATAGTTTAGTAGGATTGAATTGTTGATGGGTATGAATCAGACATGAGTTTCTTTTGATTAATATGGTTTGAATTCAGTGGAATTTTCCTTTAGGAGAAGCATGAGTAGTAGAAACGTTGCTGTGAATTGTTTGTGAATCACTACCTTTGTCCTTAAAAAATTGAAACTTTTGAAACAACACGGATTATAATGCACAATTGGTAAAATAAGACAGATAATCAATGGTAAGGACGAGATTGTGTATGATTACCATGGTAAGTGTATGGTTACCATTATCGAAGGATTGTGGATGGATGTGAATTTTGCCCTTCCTGGTTCAAATGGGTACGTTTCACTTTTGATAGTGAGCAATCTCCACTTCATCATTTGGCTCAAAACAATTAAGTAATTCACAAAGTTAATCCATGGTTAGTGTATGGTTACTATTATCGAGCCAAAAGTAGATACTCTCGAGGAACTTGAAGGTGCTAAGGAACTCCAATGTATATTTGCAGTAAGATTGCGACCTCCTCCTAAACATGTTCAACAGGCCTTCGTCTCCACCTACGCTACGAAGCGCCCAAAAATCCTCAGTGATCACAAAATAGCCATGGAGTACTCATGGGGATACTTGGATGACATGGTTTGATGTCTAGATAGCCACTTCCATGTTGCTTTGTCCTCATCCATTCTGAGGCAGATTCCGTAGTTGCTAGCATTTTCTGCTTTTCTTTGGGAAGCTATGTTCCTACAAATTCAAAGTGTGAGGTTAATAGAATGAAGAACTAAACTCCTGGCAATCCCCGAAAAACTTATACCAATTCTAAGGCCTAAAGTATGAAATATACATATATCTACTTAGATGAACAAAATCATCATCTATCCTCCATTTAAGAAATTAATGTAACAATTAAAACAACCAAAAGATAGCAATATCCAATAATCTCAAAATTTTGCATAGATCATGGAATTATAATTGCCACATAATGCTACAAACATGATTATACATATTGATAGTCGAAGGATTTTGATTAGAGTGTGTGTCAACTGGATAGGAGGGTGCCAAAACCTAGTTGTGTCGTTAGGTTTGTGTCTATCTTCCCTATCAAAACCTCAACTCACACTACTGGCTAGTATAGTAGAGTAAAGGATCGATCCCACAGGGATGGATGTAGACATAATACTCGAGATGACATTTTGGAAGAGTTGGTTTGCTACCACGTTTTTTTGGGGTTGAGTTATACTAGAGGTGAAACTACAATGGGACCTATACCTATACTGATCAGTAGGTCGCTAATTGTTTCATGTTGTGGACTGGGTACGTGAATGGAAGGTGTGGACTACTAGTGTGCATGTGAAAAAGGGTAAATTTACTAAAAATAGGTCGACAAAAGTAAAAGGGAATATCAGACTATGCTGGCTAACTAACTACCAAAGGATGAAAGGTAAAAGGTAAAAGGTAAAAGTGGTCCCAAAATCAGATTGTGATGTTGTCTTCTACACCAAGCAATGAAAAATAACCAGAAACTCAGGATTCCATTGATGGATACTTGAAATCAAACTCAACAAACTTAGATCCAACTCGAAATTAAACTACGAACGCTAAATCATGCAGAAATCGACAAACATACAAACTGATCAACATGCAAGGTGGCGAAAAATTCAGATCTCATGCATTCACGAAAGCTGCACCGATTAAACCTTGCAAATGCTTGAGAAATCTCTAGATCTGTCTAACTAGGTAGATTTAAACGTGCAAATAAACGAAATCAACCTTAAACCTCTAGATATATCTAACTAGGCAGATTTAAACATGCAGATAAATGAAATCAACCTTAAACCTCTAGATCTCTCTAATTAGGAAGAAAGAAATCACAACTAAGCTAGAACTCGAAACAAACCAAAAGAAATCCATTGCATTCAAGGTATTCAGGCCAAAAGATGTTCAAAGAAAAGTTTACTAAGAACAATGTTGAGTGCAAATTGAAGCAAGTGCTGAAACTTAAGAAAGGACAAAACAAAAAAAAAACAAGTAAAAGATTGTTTTTGGGCTCCTCGGAGCGATGAGCTGAAAGAACTCTGATCCATGGCAACAAACTGGCTGGAACGCACGACAACTCTTTCTTCTAGCGGATGGCTAGAAGCTTCAAGTGAGATCCAAGCTGAGTTGAACGAGTTGTGCGAGTGAAGTGGAGCTAATCTCCAAAAATGTGACATGTTTCTTCAAGGTTGATCCTCTATTTATAGGGCAGCCTGTCCCAATCCCGGGGGCTACTCTTTCGCTTGGATTGACGATCTTGCCCCTTCTAGATAGATGGTCATTTGTAGCAATCCACTCCATCTTGTGCTCAAGCTCTATGGCATGCATTCTGATCAATATTGCACCTCTCTCGCATCTTTTTGACCTGAAGCTTTTCCGACCCCTCTCTTCCTGACTAGTATCTTACATGTGCACTTTAGCAACTATTTTTGCAGATATTATCCAATTAAGCACGTTATCCCGACCAGACCAGTAACTAAGGCGTAAAACAAGATTGATCACATATCAACAGTGAAACCCAATGGTATTTAAATACTACCTTTTCCAGAGCCTTTGTCCTAGCGGCAAAGAGCTTAGACATTATTGCATAAGGTGCTGAGTTCGAGCCCTCTTGACATCAGTTGTAATTTCCTTCTATCTATAGTATAGGAGTTTATTTGTAATTTCCTCCCTTATATAAGAGTTAATTTTTTTTAAAAAAATACTACCTTCGTCATTTAAAAATAGAAACTTTTTTCCATTCTAGTTCTATCCCTTAAAATTAGAAAAAATTTATATTAGGAAAGTTTTTCTCTCTGATGAGGTGAGACCCTTTACCCACTAACAATACTTCAAACATTTTTTTCTCTCTAATACTTCGATCGCTTCAAGAAAGTTAAGTCAAAGATGTCAAACGAGCGCTTGTTGGCGGGACACCCAACAATAGTATGTTTATTTTTCGTTTGTATTGCTCCGATTTAATTTTGTTTTGTTCTGATTGAGATTGCACAGGGCTACTGGAACCAGGCAGCAGTCAGCTGAGAACTCTCTAGGGAACTTGCTGGGAATGAAGGGTTGGGGTGGGAAGAGAGAGGTGTGGAATGAGCAGAAAATCTAGGTTTAAGGTCCGATTCGTTCCATTTGAGTTAAATAAAATTAATTAATTTTAATGGTAATAAGGGGGTAACTGGATATTTTACCAGACAACCTAAATTAAAGCATAAAATTCCTAATTTTTTCTATTAAAGGAAATGCATCATATTAGTTGGGACAACCCAAAAAGGAGTACAAATCAATTGAGATGGGACAAAGGGAGTATTTGTTTCTAGAACTTGCTTCTAGTATGCATTAATCTACAAAGTGATTAATTTGAGAAATGATGAAGTTAGACCATCCTTCTGTATCTAGTTTTGTACTCCCTCTATCTCATAATCGATGTCACACTTTTCTTTTTAGTTTGTTACAAAAGATGTCACATTTTTTTTTTGAAAAGTTCTCTCTCACGTTAATATAAATAATCTTCTTCCGTCCCATAATAGGTGGCACACTTGGGAATTGACACGGGATTTTAGGTGATGTTGTTTGTGTGTTAGGTGGAGAGAGAAAATAGTATATTTATATTAATGTGTGAGGTAGTTTTTTCCAAAAAAGGAAATGTGACATATTTCGTGGGACAAACTAAAAAGGAAAGTGTGACATTTATTATGAGACTGAGGAGTATTATTTTCTCTCTCCACTCAACACACAAAACAACATCTCTTAAAATCCCGTGTCATTCCTCAAATGTGTCATCTATTATGAGACAGATGGAGTATTTGAAAATATGAGCTTGCTAACAAAAATGCCCTTAGCTAGTGATTTTTAAGTTTTTTATTGGAAACTAAATGATTGGAATAGTTTATTCACACTCTTGGGATGATTAGAAATTTTGTGAAAAAGGAGTTGGAGTAATAAGGAAAAATAATACAGGAAAAAATGATGACTGTGAAAAGAAAATATGTGTGCATAAGAAAAATTGATACATGGGAAAAAATGAAGAAATATTGAAAAAAAGAAATAAATCCGAGAAAGTTGGAAAAGTGGGAAGAAATTTAGACAAAGTCTACTACTCCCTCCGCCCATGAGAAAATGTTACATTTTGTCATTTTTAGATATCCGCGATTTAAAGTCTCATTCATTCTTTTCCCATTTTAGGTAAGTGGAACCCACCATTTAACTAAATCATTACAGTTACATTTTTATAAAATTAATATATAAAAGTAAAGTTCATAAATCATTATCTCATTTCCCCATTTTTCTTTACAAAATCAAATAAATTTTTAAACTCGTGCCGAATCAAAATGAAACTATAAATAGGACAAAGAGAGTATATGTTAAGAACTAAAGTGATGGAATAGTGACAAATGAAAATGTAGTCCCTCTGTCCCAACTAAGTTGAATCGTATTCCGTTTTAGGTTGTCGCAACTAAGTTGAGTCATTTCCTTTTTTTTAAAAAAAAACAAAACATCTAATCACTCTTACTTTATTCCATTACCTACTTTACTCTCTCTTTATCTTTTCTATTTTATTTCTCTCTCCTACTTTTCAATACAATTTCTTATTCTTCGTGTCCAAAATTTTTTGACTCATCTTAGTTGAGACGGAAGGAGTAGATGTTAATTATTCTATTGCTTTACTTTGGGAGTTTAGTCAATTTTTAGTCAATTTTTACTGACATTCAAGGTTAAATAAAAATAAGAAATAAAAAGAAAACTAATCTAATCTTGGAATTAACAGTATCGTTTTTAAGACAGCATCACATGTTGTCCATGCCCCAACAAAATGGAACAAGTAGTTGAGAAAGTAGTGATGATGAATAAGATAAGGAGATTGATTCCAATCCTTCACATCTCTCCCGAGACCAAGGCGCTCCTCTGCTGCCTAAAGATCCGCTTCAAGATCTTCTAATGGAGAAGCACTCAACAATGGAGAAGGTAATTAAGCACTTAGGTATTTAAAATAAAAGTATTTGATGCATGAATGTGAAGAAGATATATTTACATTTACAGATATCGAGGGCTATGCTGCACAAGAAGATATACAAGAACACCCTCCTTCAAAGGCCAACACCCAAGAAATGCTTCATATTCTACGTAGTCATTAACACCAATTTCCCCTCTACTTTTCTCATTTTACACGGTGATGTATGTTTGTAAGTTTTTGCAGATATTGTGCTAGAGATTTAAGGATGCCTACTAAATCATATTGAGTTCATCCAGGGATTGAAGGATGTCTACGATCACAATAATTCCGAACAGGAGTGGAGTTGTAGCATGTTTTGCCACGGTTTCCACATCACTACACATGTTATACTTCGAGCTTCTTGTTGCGATATCAGATTGCTTGTAGATCGAAGACCACTTATATATGAGTTTTACTTTCACCCGTTGTCTTTCTGCTATGTTATATCCACAAGCTACGTAAATGTGACCAAAATCAAGATGCAAATCCAGTCGTCTCAAGAGATTAACCCACAACAACACAACAGTTAGTATGCCTTGAATCAATATAGATTATGTTTCCTAATTGGGATAGGATTATGTTTCCGAATTAGGATAGGATCTCATGTGTGTCTATTTATATGGGAGTAGAGCACATAATTCTGTAATCAGACATCTGAATCGGATAGGATCTCATGTGTGCCTATTTATATGGGAGTAGAGCACATAATTCTGTAATAAAAAATCTGAAATTTGTAGCCATAATCCGAAAACAATATGAATAATATTTGTTCTCCGCTTCTGCCCGTGGACGTAGCCAACAACATGGGTGAACCACGTAAATTTGTGTCTTCTTTACGTTTCTGTTTACCTCGATTGCACAATTGCTCTATTCTGTCACAACAAACTGGTATATAGAGCCTGTTTTTTGAATTAGGGTTTTGAATTCCGCTTCTGTTAGGGTTTCTGTGTTAATCGATTAAGATGTCCGCTCTGAACGTGAAGGTCGACAAATTTACTAGGGAGAAATACTTTCGATCTATGGCAGATCAAGATGCGATCTTTGCTGAAGCAGCAAGGGTTGTTGGCGCCGCTAACTGCAAAAGGAAAGGCGAAAAAGGCATACGAGAAGGATGATGAGTGGGTAACCCTAGATGAAAAGGCTCACTCGACAACCATGTTGTGCCTGTCTGACGATGTTATCATCAAAGTCGCTGATCAGGAAACTGCGGCTGCCCTCTGGACGAAGTTGGAGAGTCTATACATGACGAAGTCTCTAACAAATAAGTTGCTCTTGAAGCAACGTCTGTTTCGAGTACGCATGCAGGAAGGTACGCCCCCTCGGGACCATCTGGAAAATCTGAACAAAATTTTGCTGAATTTGCGTATGTTGAAGTTAAAGTAGAAGATGAGGATGGTGCTTTAATTCTGTTAGTTTCTTTGCCTGAATCGTATGAGAATTTCGTTGAGTCTTTTATGACTGGGAAAGAAACTCTGTCTCTGGAAGATGTTCGATCTGCTCTCCACATCAGAGAAGATCGAAAACAGACCGCTAGTTCAGCCACAGAAAGTCAGGCGTCGGGATTATCTGCAACGGGTACAGGTCAGAAGAAATCTGGAAAGAAGAAGTCGAAATCAAAAGGGGGATCGAAAGGTTTCCAACCCGGTGACATCTGCAGATATTGTAAAGAACCAGGGCACTGGAAGTATGATTGTCCTAAGAAAAAAAAGAAAGAGGGCAAGAAAGGGGATGCCAATGGTTCAGCAACTGTGGCAGAAGCTGATGACTCAGACTCTTAAGTAAGCCTGACGTTGGCTGCAGATGACCAGCCACACGACAACGATGTGTGGATTTTTGACTCAGGAGCATCGTACCATCTGTGTCCGTACTTGGAGTATTTCACCACTTACGAGCAGATAGATTGAGGCAATATTACCATGGCCAACAGTGTTGTCTGCATGGTGGTTGGCATTGGCTCTATCAGAATAAGGACGCATGACGGGGTGTTCTGCACCTTGAACGATGTCAGGCATGTTCCACAGATGACGAAAAATCTGATATCTTTGAGTACCTTTGACAGTAAAGGATTCAGCTTTAAAGGTGAAGGTGGAGTAATGCGTATTATGAAAGGTTCGAAGGTGGTTCTGACAGCCTTTAAACGAGGTACCTTGTATATTGTGAAAGGTTCCATCGTAATAGGCTCTGCTGATACTGCATCATCCGAGATTTCGGCCGAGAGTATGACAAAGCTATGGCATATGAGGCTTGGTCACAAGGGGGAACAAGGGATGCAAATTCTGTTAAAGCGTGATTTTCTCTATGGGCATAAAGTGAAGAATCTGGATTTCTGCGAACACTGTGTTTTTGGGAAGCTTCATCGCAACAAGTTTCCAAAGAAGGCTGTTCATCGGACCAAGAGGACGCTCGATTACATTCACATGGATTGTTGGGGTCCATCACGTGCTGAATCTATTGGAGGTCACAAGTATTTTGTGTCGATGATTGATGACTACTCGATGATGACTTGGGTGTTCAGGATGAAGCATAAAGGTGACGCTTTCAAGAAGGTCAAACAGTGGAAACCTTGGTGGAAAATCAGACAGGGAAGAAGATCAAGCGACTGAAAACTGATAATGGTTTGGAATTTTGTTTGTCTGAGTTGAACGAGTTCAGTAAGAACGAGGGGATTGTTCGCCACCACACTATTAGACTTACACCGCAGCAGAATGGTATTGCAGAATGCATGAATCAGACACTGCTGGAAAGAGCGCGATGTATTCTTTTCTAGTCTGGGTTGACTAGGAAGTTTTGGATAGAAGCAGTAAACACGGCGTGTTACCTGATCAACCGTGGACCTAACACTGGCATTGACTGCAAGACACCTTATGAGGTATGGTCTGATACACCTGCAGATTACTCGTTGTTGAGAGTTTTTGGAAGTACTTTACTATCATGTGAGTGAGGGTAAATTGGAACCAAGAGCTAAGAATGGTGTATTTGTTGGTTATGGAGAAGGAGTTAAGGGGTATAGAATCTGGTCACCTTCGGAGAATAAAGTTATTCACAGTCGAAATGTGGTGTTTGAAATGTGGTGTTTGATGAGAATTCTATGCTTAACTCAGTTGTAAAGTCTGTCGGTGCAAAGGATTCTGGTAGTGTTGATAAACATGTGGAGCTGCAAGTCACTCACAATGAGAGTGAATCACAACTCCAAGGTGGAGTAGATCAACACACCACTGCTGAAACTACTGGTTCTGATATCCATCCGGAGGCTCGTCATAGAAGCATTGCTATTGACAGAGCTAGGAGGACAGGTGTGAAGCCTCCGCATAAGTACGGTTTTGAGGACATGTTGGCATATGCACTACACCTGTGAGGTGGAAGATGAACCATCCACTACAGAACCATCCAAATACAAGGAAGTTGTTTTGGGTAGTGAGCGTGCTAGATGGCTCGTTGCAATGGGAGAGGAAATGGAATCACTATGGAAAAATATGACTTGGGAGCTGGTTAAACGGCCGAAGGGGAGAAAGGTTGTTACTTGCAAGTGGATATTCAAGAAGAAAGAGAGGACCAAACATATTGATGTGAGGTATCATTTCTGAAGAATGAGAAGAGAATTGAGGTGAAGAAAGTAGGTACTACTGATAATCCTGCTGATATGTTCACCAAGCCGGTCCTGCAGAGCAAGTTTCAACATTGTTTGGACTTGCTTAACGTCATGAGCTGTTAATTGCCCGAGGAGGGCAAATCTGAGGCAAAGAAGAAGAAGTCTGTTCGTCTGACATTGTAATGATGCATCTGCAAGGGAGAATTCAAGTCAAGGTGGAGATTTGTTAGTATGTCTTGAATCAGTATAGATTATGTTTCCTGATTGGGATAGGATTATGTTTCCGAATTAGGATATGATCTCATGTGTGCCTATTTATATGGGAGTAAAACACATAATTCTGTAATAAGAAATCTGAAATCTGTAGCCATAATCCGAAAACACTCTAAATAATATCTGTTCTTCGCTTCCGCCCGTGGACGTAGCTAACAACGTTGGTGAACCACGTAAATTTGTGTCTTCTTTTCGTTTCTGTTTACTTCGATTACACAATTGCTCTATTCTGTCACAATAACCCACTGCACTTCAATTATATACAGCTAATCCACAAAGAGTTGAAATAATTAACTCCGGTAATCAAACTAGATAAATCACAAATACTCATCCCACATAAGAGGATTGTGAATATATCAGAGATTAAAAGTTGGTAGTATATAAAATAAAAGAGGAAGAAAAATTAAAAGCAGTAAAATTATTCCTACCACCTTTTCTAAACAGTCAACCCTGAAGGATTTTCTTCACAAAACCTTGCGCAGGACCTCCCATCCCAGCCCTCACTGCTTCTGCCAAATATTTTACCTGCAGATTCAAAGTTAGAAAGCTTCGGATGATGATATTTGGATTGCTTTCTACATGTACTTGCCGA
Organism: Salvia splendens; assembly: GCF_004379255.2. Classification (NCBI taxonomy): domain Eukaryota; kingdom Viridiplantae; phylum Streptophyta; class Magnoliopsida; order Lamiales; family Lamiaceae; genus Salvia; species Salvia splendens. The sequence goes on from NC_056040.1 coordinate 28,409,979, forward strand.
AATATAAACAAAGAAGATGGGAAATAACAAGCCAACAACAGCTCTTATGATTTCTGTAAAATCTTCCGTTTTATTTTTTATTGACAAAAATATTGATTATATATAGCGCCAAATATAATCACCAATTTATTGGAATATTGAAACATCATAAATTAGAGCACAAACTTGGTTTTACTCTTAGTTGACTCATTTCACAAAATGCGACTTCTATAGCAGGAAAGTTCTCATGCTAGAGCACATTTAAATTTAATTCAAGTATTGCGAGCAGCACTCATGGGGCTACTGGATTATCGGAAAGTTGGTGATTAGACAAATTAATTTCAAGAATTTCTAGCCAAACTTTGGATGTAGCCAGGTTTCCAAACTAATTTCTTTATAATTGTTACATTCTATTGCGGATTGTCTTATCTTGTCTAGCTAATAGCTATGTGTCTAATGTCTTGCAAAGAGTCCAAACACAATGAGAAAAAAAAAGGCTTATCTATAACAATTAATAGATGGATTCCAGAACCAATAAACATAGCTTCTACTCATCAATTATTTGAATCTGCTCCAATCATAACTTTCAAAGGACTTGCTAGAAACCAAAGTAGGTGATTAGGCTGTCAAGTCACACAGTAAAATAATTCAAAGTGACAGCAACAGCTTAATTCTAACAAGGAACCTGACCTCAATCAATGCATGTAGTTATTCGAGTTAATCTAGAAGAACGTTGGGATGCTCTAACTCAGTGAGCTGCTCATTTCTATTTGTCATGTTTCTTAAGCCAAAATCATGGAATAAGTACTTCATATTTGAGTTAATACAGTATAGTCCTACTCTCTATCTATATTGCATTTTGTCAATGTACGTAAATAAATAATGAAGATACTGAATACTGTGACATGATTTCAAGCGAAAAATGGAAAAACAGTATGGGGACTAGGTTTATGCCTAGTATAGACAGGGTGTATAGGTTGGGTCATCCAATTGAAGAAACATATACAAACACACACACCTCTGCTCGTGGTTCGAACTAAATTATTTAGTTCCAGCAGCAGACAGCCAAATTTGCAATTTTAGTGCATACAAGTATACACTTAGGGGTCGTTTGGTTCGGTAGATGGGTATTGCCCACCTTTCGGGCATTGAGATGGGCAGTGCTGCTGATAGTTTTTAATAGGATGTTTGGTTGTCTTAATGGGTTTTACAGCCCATCTCATTCCTATGTTTGATTGGCCTTTTTAATTTAGATAGTTAGACGAATTTGACCATTCTACCTAGGGTTTTGTTTTCAATTTGTGAATTAGCAAGCCATATATACATTTGCGCCTCTTTTTTCTACCATTCCCGCTTTATTTCTCTCTGAAGCTCTGCTTTCGCGACGATGGAGGCGACCGTTCCACACACTTCTCGGCCTGGTCATCGAGCATTTCCAGGTAAGTTTACATAGTTGCGAGAGTTTTTGGGTAATCTGGTTTGATGTGCGGGTACATATGCGTGTCCGTAGGTTTTTTTTTTAGTGTTACTTCTCCTTGCTATGCTTGTTTTCTGGGACATTTTCTGTGATGGTGTCACTTTTTGATATGGATATGGTGTTGGTAGTAAGCCAACATTGTTGCTGAAGAGAATGTTATTACACGATGCCATCAACAATATAAAACAATTTCTTTAGATTTACAGAAAATTTTTATTTATGTGAATGGGGTTTTATATGCAACTGTATTTTGCAGATTAGTTGTGAAGAATCTTTTTGTGTTGCACTTTGTGTGTGTCGTATGCTTTCACGCTGATGTTTTGTATATTTTTTGAATGTTCTGATCACCGGCAGAACGCCAAACCTCTGCACCCAGCATAGGTGGGAGTCAAGGCACTAATGGTTTGTTTTAGCTGGATCAGCTTAAATTTCCATACATCAAGCACCTAATATTTGATACCATTAATGCACTTGTCTGTGATGCATCATTTTTTTGCTTTAGGTGGCAGTCAATACCGTCGTTCAAGCTTCAGAAGGTGTGACTAGGGGTGGCAAATCGTGCGTGTCGGGTCGTTATCGTGTCGACACGATAACGACACGAACACGATAACAACAAACACGAACACGACCCGTTAAGAAAACCTCAAACACGAACACGAACACGACACGAAACCCTCAGACACGAACACGACACGAACACGACACGAACCCATTAACGACACGAACCAATTCGGGTCAACACGACACGATAACAACACGTACACGAGATGACACGATAACGACTCGATAACAACACGACCTGATAACGGTTAAACCTATTAAAAATGAAAATAATAAGAATTAATAATATTAAAATATTATTTGTTAACGGATAACACGAACACGACACAAACACATATTGTTAACGGATAACACGAACCCGACACGAACACGACACGAAATTTTCGTGTCCTTAACGGGTCGACCCGATAAGGACACGAACCCAATAAGCTCTGACCCAAACCCATTATTTTCGTGCCGGTTCGTGTCGTGTTATCGTGTCGTGTCAAAAATTGCCAGCCCTAGGTGTGACCGATCTCGCCGGTCTTGGTCTGACCGCGAAGAGGTGGTGCTAGTAGCCGCTTTGATGGATTTGGTTGCTACAGGATGGAAATCCGATAATGGATTCCGAGGTGGTTACGCGAACAAGATAGAGGACTGGATGAGGGACGAGTTCCCAACTACCGATATAAGGGCGAATCCACACATTCAATCAAAGATATCAACTTGGAAAAAGAACTACTACTCACTGACAAACATTCTGGATCGTAGTGGTGCTGGATTCAACTTGCATAACGATTTTAAAATTGATTGCTCGGACGATCAATGGGATCAAATTGTGAAGGTATTGATCATTATTGTTGCTTGTATGTCTGGTTTTATTGATGGGGTTCGGTGTTGCTTTTAACCTTGAATATTTCTACTCATTTTTTTAACACAGCAAGATACCAATGCTCGCACAATGCGTGGTAAGTCTTGGCCGTTCTGGGAAGACTGGAAAATCATCTTTGGCAAGGACCGGGCTACTGGTGGTTTGGCAGAAGGAGTTGGTGAAGCGGTGACCAGCAACGACGTCGATGAGCCGATTGCATCTATTGGGGAGAGTGGCGATTACTACCCAAGCTTTGAGGACTTTCTAGGTTCTGAGCATGTCCAACCCAGTTTCACTAACGATGTTGAGGATGACACCAGCGCACAAAGTGGGCAGAATGCGGCTGCAGCAGTCCCCGTTCCCAAAAAAACAAAGTGCAAGCGTACTGGCTCTGATGATGACTCTAGGCTGATCAGCTTGATTGATAAGCTACATGCTGAGACCAATGCACGCCTGGACACACTCTCTGCACGTATCGGCTATGAGATGGATTTGGGGAAATTCAGGCAAGCGATCTTCCCCCATCTGGAAAACATACCGGAGCTGACTGAGAGTCAGAGGTACGATCTCTGCGACATTATTGGCAAGGAGAACTCGAGGTTGGAGATCTTCACTGGTCTTCCTGACGCTAAGAAACCAGGCTACGTCATGCGCATCTTGGAGAAAGAAGCACTCTACTAGAGGGCGGAGACATAAGGCAAATGCACTTGCATTTGGACTGACTGGATAATGGGTATTTTGTCTATGGTTTAATTAAGTTCTTTTGGACAATGAAGCTAGTTTTAAGTATTTTATGTAGTATGAACACCCGTCTGTAATTTAAGATCAGCTCTAGCCTTTTGTAACTTTACCATAGCTGATTGTATTTGGGTGTGTAAGACTCGAATTTGCTAAATTATCTACTGCACTCTTGGGTATGAATTGTGTAATGCTTGAACAATAGCTTCTTGTTTGATCAATTATAATAATTATTAGAAACAAATTTGGGCATAATATACACTAGTACTAACGTTCTGATTCAAACTGGTATTTCACTATGAAGATAAAATCCAAATGCACTCCTCATACCACCATTTTCTTCATTGTCGAAAGAGCTTCGCGTGAGTATCTTGCATGCCTCAATCGGAGCCCGGATGAGGAAGTTATGATCATTTTAAGAAAGTCGCGCAATACAAAAAAGAAACACGCGGGTGTGTTTCCACCCCAAAAACACCCGGTCGGGTGGTTTGTCCGGAATGTGATTATTGAAGATTAGAAATGTTTTATTTTGCTTCTTTTTCACTCTAGTATAAATACTCTTGCTAGGGTTTATTTCAAACAAGACGTTGAATGATATTGAAAGAACAAAGACTCCATTGTGAGCACCATCTTCATTTTCAAAAATTTATCAAAAGCTCTTGTGGTTGCATTCCAATCTATTGCCGGGGTTAGGTTGAATGTTAAGGTATGCTTATATATGTGAGCGCAGTTAATGGTATTTGTATTGCTTCCATATTAGTAAAAGAAAACATGTATTATCTGACACAAATTGACTATCTCTACTACACAAATATTTGCAAACAAAAACATGAAGATCAACTCGAAAGATAGCCAAATGTCATTACATATGCATAGTCAAAATAGTAGTATAAAGCGACAAATAAAACATGGAGTCTCATTCAGCAAATTCGAAATCTAACAAACTAGAACAGCTTCCCTATCACAATTCCGAGCAACAATAAAACAAATCCCATCACGACCAACAAGTAATTCATTCGAAAATCAGCACGACAGCGACCACAAATTCCACAAACACTACCGGTGTAAGGCAGTTTTTTGTTTTTTGTATTATCTGCACAAGACACTTGTTTCGTAGGACGATAAAGCTGAGTCAGCACGTAAGTAGGCTGTTCCCCATTTCCGTGCCGACTATGGTAGTCATCGCACCATAAAAAAGACCATGAATGCTTTGTATTGGACGGACATTTGTAGTACCAGCGTCCAACATGTACAGCTTCTTTCCCGGCGCATAACAAAATCATCTTCCCTCCTCCGCATTGACAGTATGGTATCATATCCATTTCTTCAGTTACCGTCGACATTGTGCACCTACAAAAGATCATAAAAAAACACTTAGATACCCAATTCAAGTATGTTATCAAAAAAGAGTAAACAAGTTATGATCGTATTTATATCAAAGTAATCAAACAATTATTTGGTGTAAGATCAGGCAAACACACATTGTTCCACATGGTATTAGCCAACTCATCCCGCATTTGATTCCACTCTGTAGATGGCTCTACTTGATCCACAAAATCAGGGATGGGAACACCATCCTCGGCATCCAGATCTTGAATAGCAGCATCAACATGCTGTTCAATTGGATCGTTGAGCATTTCACCACGTATGAAATTGTGTAGTAGGACAAGCCATGATTATACGGATTTGGATTTTAATCGGGTAGAAACTAGCACTCCTTAATATCCCCCATCTCATCTTCAGCACGGCAAAAGCCAGCTCGATAATGTTACGAGCTCTGGTGTTCCGGAGGTTGAACAATTCTCTTGCATTTTGAGGTCTCTCACTGCCAACACCTCACTCCTTCAAGTGATACCTCACGTTTTTGTATGGAGTCAAGAATCCTTCGGAATTTGCGTAGCCATTATCACACAAAAAGTAAGTTCCTAAAACCACAAATGTTGCAACGGAGGGATTGCTCATAAGTTTTACAAAAAATTTAGAATGAAAGTGGACAATATGAAATTTTAATCAAGGATCATATCAATTAAACCTTTGGTTACACGCAGCCCCCCCCCCTCTAGTAACAGCGTCCCTAAGCACTCGAGAGTCCCCGGCAGACCCCTCCCACCCTGGTAGAAAATATAAGAATTTCATGTTGCGATCACAGGCAGCAAGTGTATTGGTCGCGATTTGGCCCTTCCTTGTCCGATATCGTGGCTTATCCATGCTCCTGACTAATACATTTATATAGGTCCCGTCCAAGGCGCCAATACAACCCTAACACAGTACACACATTTTCCAATAAAAACCAATGCAAAGGCTATAGCACAAGCACAAGCACCAGAATTGAACTAATAAATGAAGTAATTGTAGTTTACCTTAAAGTGTTTCCAACACGGGTCTACAAAACTATTGGTTACTGGTTCAGGCTTAGGCAGGAGAATAGTATGGAGTCTGAGTACAGCTTTAAGCACGGCATGCACATAGTGCGATATGGTTTCACCAGAGCGTTTAAAATCAAAACTAGTTATACGGTTTTTCTTATGGTGGGCTAGAATGCTTAAAAAATAGCTACTTGCTCCTCTATTAACACAAATTGACCATCCCGTAGACCACCTTGTTCTTTAAGCAGTATGCACAAACGACCAAATGCATTCCTATCCATGCGTAGGTTGGAAAAGCAGTCAACATCACTAATTGATACGAGCCTGTTCATATGCATTAGTTGACGAGGTGCCCGGCCTATTAGAGAATACCTAACCCCATGGTGCGTAACACGACGACGTAAGCGTGCTCTTCTTTTCAAGTATATGTACAGGATGAGAATCGATTAAATACGCAACAAGTTAAGTATGTCTTCCACCATATCGGGAACGCTCAGGTGTAAACGAAACAATCGGGCCATCACTCGGGGAGAATTTAGGAAAAAACTGCATGCCAACACAGCCAACAACTACATTTCACCCAACTAGCATCACAACAACATGATGTTACACTTCACTCATCCAACAAATTACACATCGCACAACTAAATAATGGGCAGCAGATGTATTTTTTTAACAAGCACTTAAGTATTGTACACACATACGCCTTTGATCTAACTCAAGAAAGTGATATAATCATACTGAAAATATTGCTTTGTCAAGTAGTGTGCAAAAATAGCAAATCTATTCAAATCTGAAAAGGGCGTAGGTTGGAAAATTTTCAAACTGAGATGAGAGGGCTAAATAAAAACAGATCGCAACTATTGTGAACATTTGGTTGCTTTTGATCTGCAGATTCGAAGACTTACAGTTCTATACAACGAAGTACCACTCCAATTTTATGTATGTGAACTTCGGGTGTTGGGTGGTACTCGGCTCCACGCAGATGTACTCCTGTGTTCAGAGTCGACGGTAAGCTAGGGTTTGTACCCCATCACAAGTGAAACGATATAAATAAGTTGGGGAAGAATGAAGCGAGAGAGGTTACTGTGCACTCGCCGTTCAACGGAGGAATCAACTGTTTTGAAGATCGCCGGCGTGGAGTGCAGTGTTGCTCCAAATCTGAAATGGGCACAAGGTTGGGGAGAAATGATTTCAAATGGAGGAGCCCATTTGAAATCGTCAATAATGCAAGGCAAAATGAATAATTAGGGACAAGTGCCTGACACATCAATTGAGGTATGATTATAAACCCATGCTGAAATGGTGATTCAAAACCGACGATAGTTATGTGAATAGTGCGGGCCTTACGGGCCACCACCGGGCTGTGTGCTACCCATCTCGCCAACCAAACATCTGATTAAGGGATGATACCCATCTTAATCTGGGTTAATCAGACAAACCAAACGACTCCTTAATATTATGACCCCATAATTCTTGTAATTTCACTACATTGACAGGTGAAGAGATTTCTTCTTTCTCATCTTTTTTTATTTTCTGTCAACAGTTTCTGCTTCCAACATTTACAGAAGTGGAAAACTTAACGCTACTTCTAAGTTGAGATTGAGATTCTGTTTGAGTTTGGCCTAGACCCAATACATACTTTATTCAGCCGTGTATATTCGGAAAATACTCTAATTCAATTTATAATTCTTGCTGGAAACTAAGAGATCTATCGAGAAGAGTGAGCTATCAAATATCCCTAAACGAAAAGGCAAGTCGCCTCAGAATTTGGTGTACTTGTGAAGAAAGTTGAATCAAATCAATAAGTTAATGTACATGCTTAGCTAAATCAAATATTAACTAAAGAAATAAATTAGAGCTAGTTTCTTTGCCTAAAGAGCAATTTCTGTCCTCCCAGCCTAGTTTAAGGGTGTTTATGCATGTATGCTGTTCATAGCAATTCCTTTCTCTAGTATTAGTAACAAGATTATGCATTTCTAAGGTAAAGTTTATAAATGTTTAGAAACGGAAATCAAGTATGAATTTCATGTAGAATAACACGTTCTTAACTTGCTTGAGCGCTTGGGAAATAATATTCCTCACACTTCTAATTAGGTATATATGCAAACGTATGCAAATGTAATATGCTATTCAGTGGCATATATATGTTTAACTGAAGCTGGATTCAGGGCCATAATTCAAAACCACGGGAATATTCTAGGAAGATTTAAAGCTCTAATAAGTAGTTTTGACACTGTTAGATAAAAGAGGCCACGAAGTTTATCATACACACATACACAGCAATGGAAAGTTGATATAACTAAAAGGTTAGGAAACACCTCTTCCAAGGAGTTTCCTATACATTCATATACATCTCTTCCTCTGTCAAAAAGAAGCAGCAGCGGAGAGAATATACTACACTAAATTGGAATGCTCGTACAACATACTGAGTATTGAGTAATGGGTAATAAGGGCATTTACCCTTTAGAGATAGAGACTGTCAATTGGTTTATTATTGGAAAACATATATTCAATGGTTGGCATTTAACGCCCTGTTTTTCTCAGAATTTTGTGGAGGATGCAAGATAAGACACTATTGTGAAAAGCAATACAAAAGGCAGAAGATGACTTGTACTCTGGCATTTGATTGATGAATCCAGGTTCTCTACAACCATATTTCCCAAATATATATTCAGATAATGCCACAAAAGCACAAAAACGAGGGAAAATAGAAGGCACCTAAAGAAATATGCAAAAGTCATCTTCAAATGATCAAATGACTGTTTGAGGGCAGTATGATTACCTCTTGAAGTGTCTTTTTCAGATCAAATGCATCTCTAACTCGTTCATCCAAGAAAGCCCATGTGTCCTGAAAATCTGTCAACAGAAAGCATGACAAGTATATAAGCCCTTCGCCAGAGATTAATTAATGTGAACAGTACTCCCAACATCCACAAAAAGTGTGGTCTTATTACCATTTTAGTCTGACCACCAAGAATATGGTGTTTCTATTTTAGAACACAGCCCCTTATATTTTTTACATCCTTTCACACACAATGACACAATATTTACCAAAAAAAAAACACCACTAACTTTTACTTTTTGTGGGCCAAAAAACCAATAACCAATACTTATTCTACACACAATACTCCTTGTGGGACTCATCCCCAAATATTTTTCTTAAAACTCATGCCCTCCCCTCCACACCACACTCTTCGTGGACAGAGAGAATACTATTAAATACTGTTACGGAGTAAAGGCAGCAAAACTTTCACACACAAATTATTTGATGATGGAAGGCAAACGAAGGGTAAGAGTAGTTAGTGGAATGGGAATAGGATAAATTAAAGAAATCAGTAAACAATGATACTCCTCCTTGAGGCCACGGCTACACCGTTTACAATGATTTCCCAGAGATACCTCCTTCTATTCTCTGCTCTCTCTTATATAGGGTCTAGCAAATCAAAATCTCAGCCAATCAAATCCCAATCATTGACTAATCAATAAATCAAATCATAATTATTGACTGATTAATCAATCAAATCCCAATCATTGACTAATCCCCCAATCAAATCCTAATCAAGCAATCAAAGATAACAATAATAATAAGATAATCAGGATTTTCCTCAATCCTTGTCTTTGCGATCAAGCTGGGTATACAACTTCCATGGGCGAGCGATATCAATAGCCTCCTCCGTGGAAACAGCCTTGTCCGTAAGGCTGAAGAAGGGAAACTGACCTTGCATATCTACGACATCAACCCTCGTCGCATCTTCCTTCGGCATACCGGCCCAGAGCACAAGCACCTGATCAACAGATGCATTATCGCGCTCAATGGAGCGTCGGTCCAAGACCTGCTCAGGTAAGTAAGGTGGATCCACACGCAGAAGGTCCTCAGGCAGAGAAGGTTCGGCAGTCGTAGCACCAATAGCCCGCTTCAGAAGAGAAACGTGAAAGACCGGGTGGATGCGAGACTCGGGGGGCAACTAGAGACGATAGGCGACTACCCTCACCCGTGCAACAACCTTAAAAGGCCCAAAATAGCGTGGCGCTAACGATTCTTGGAATGAAACAATGTGGACTGGCGGTAGGGTCAGAACTTGAGATATACCAAGTCATCCACAGCGAATTCTTCATGACGGTGGTGACGATTGGCAGCTCGAACCATCTTTTGTTGGGCCCTCTCAAGATGGTAGCGCAGGTGGACCAATATATCATCGCGGGCACGTAAATCCTCGGCAACTGCCTGGACTCTGACTTCCCGTGGCAGGAAGCTCGTAATGGTGGGAGGTGGACGTCCATACACTATGTCAACTGGGGTGGTATGAGCTGCCGTCTGATAGGTTGAGTTGTAACAGTACTTAGCCCATGCGAGCCATTTACTCCATTATTTTGGTTGCTCGGATGAAAAACAACGCAGATACGTTTCCAAAAAATGGTTGAGCACTTCAGTTTGACCGTCGGTTTCTGGATGCTAGGCGGAGCTCATACGTAAAGAAGTACCTGCTGATCGAATAATTCTTGCTAGAAAGTGCTGAGGAAGATGGGGTCCCGATCTGAAACAATAGAGCCAAGCAGGCCGTGTAATCGCACAATTTCTGGAGTGAAGATTTCAGCCACTTGACGAGCTGTGAAGGGATGGCGAAGTGGCAGAAAATGTGCATACTTCAAAAATCGATCAACAACCACCAGCACACAGTCTACGCCCCCAGCCCTCAGCAATCCCGTGATGAAGTCCATACTAATATCCTCCCATACACGCAAGGGAATTGGCAAAGGTGTAAGTAGACCAGCTGGAGCATGGGTGTCATATTTATGCTTCTGGCACATTGCACAAGCTGCAACAAATTGAGAAAAGTGCTTGACCATTGCTGGCCAGTAGACGTTAGCAGCAAGTCAGCGATATGAACGATAAGCCCCTGCATGGCCACCACTTGTGGTGATGTGAAATTCTGCTATTAATTTGGGAATCCACTCAGAATGTGGTGGAACAACCAGACGCCCCTTATAGAACAATAGGTCGTGAGTTAAGGTGTACTGTTTGGATGAAGGCTTGCCTTCCCTAAGCGCAGAACGGACTGCCGAGAGATGGGCGTCCTGGTCGATTGAACTCTGCACAGCTGACCAGTCGAGCCAGATTGGTGTCGAGATAGCGGCACATATTATGTCTTCCTCTTGGCGTGACAAGGCATCTGCTGCCTGGTTTAACGCTCCTTTGTAGACCACACTGAAGTCAAAACCTAGAAGTTTAGCTGCCCAATTCTTTTGGGCCGGAGTGGTCAATGGCTGAGTAAGTGAGTGGCGAAGACTCCGCTGATCAGTGCGAACCACGAACCGATGACCAAGGAGGTAAGGTCGCCAATGTTGAATAGCAAGGACGAGGTCCATTAGTTCTCTTTCATAGGCCGATTAGGCTAGCCAACAAGCAGATATGGCTTTACTGAAATAAGCAACGGGCTATTGGTCATGCATAAGGACAGTGCCAAAGCCACGGCCTGAAGCATCACACTCTATCACAAAATCCTGAGAGAAATCAGGCATACGGAGCACTGGGGCTGGGGCAGCGGTGAGGGCATTTTTGAGGGCCTGAAACGCTTCTTCAGCGGCGGAAGTCCATTGGATTTTCTTAGTGTTAGATTTTTTTAAAAAGCTGTGAGGGGAGCAGCGATTTTTCCGTAGTCACGAATAAAACGGCGATAGTACCCCGTAAGGCCGAGGAATCCACGAACACCACGCATCGTCGAGGGGGTTGGCCAACGAAGAACTGCTGAAATCTTTGTTGGATCCATTTGTACTCCTTGAAAGGAAACAATATGACCGAGGTATTCAACCTGCTCTCACCCGAGAATACATTGGAGATGTTCAATATGGGCGTCCCACGAGTGACTATAGACCAAAATATCATCAAAGAAAACCAAAACAAATCGTCGCAGGAAAGGTCGAAAGATATCATTCATTAGGCTCTGAAATGTGGCAGGGGCATTCATTAAACCAAATGGCATTACTAGAAATTCGTAGTGGCCCGAGTGAGTGCGGAAAGCAGTCTTGGCAACATCAGAGCAAGCCACTCTGATTTGATGATATCCAGCGCGAAGGTCAAGTTTATTGAAACCATCGTGAACCATGTAACTCGTCCAAAAGCTCCTGGATAACTGGAATTGGATATTTGTCAGGCACCGTTCGCTTGTTGAGTTCACGATAATCACAACAAAATCGCCATGAACCACCTTTCTTGCGAACTAAGAGGACAGGACTCGAGAACGGGCTAGTGCTTGGTTGTATGATTCCGGCAGTGAGCATCTCGGACACCAATTTTTCCATTTCATCCTTCTAGGCATTATTATATCGATAGGGCCGGACGGAGACTGGTTGAGAGTCTGATTGTAAGGGTATGCAATGATCAATGGGCCGGTGAGGAGGAAGTGAGGCAGCAGCTGTAGTGACTGCCGGAAAAGCTTCGATGAGGACCTGGAGTTGATGCTTAGAGGCGACTGGAAGGGTTTCAGCAAACCCAAAAGCTGTTGTGGTCTGATCTGCATCAAGGGACCAAAGAAGCCAAAAGTCATCTGTTGCTTCAATGGAACGGATCTCAGATGGCGTGCAAGCCCGACGAGTGAGAGTAGGATCACCCTGTAGGTGTACTAAGCGGCCTGACAATGTAAACTCCATAGTTAAATCCCGCCAGTTGGCCTTGACGTCCCCCCGAGTGAAGCCAACCAAGAAATTCCCAATATGATATCCACCCCTCGTAGAGGAAAGACATAAGATAGTAGAAATGGCTCTAAAGCCAATAACAGCTGGACATCGTGACAAATCCCACCGCTGCGCACTTTAGTCCCATCACCCAAACGAACAGAAAAAATAGCAGTGGATGAGATGACAAGACCAAGTCGGGCAGCCACATGGTCGGTGATAAAGCAATCACTAGCGCCACTATCTACCATTACTGTGACGTTGGATGTGTTAATGCTTCCGGATAACTTCATGGCGTGGCAACTATCTAAACCATTAGAGGATAGTTCAGATAACTGTAAATGAAGCAATGACCCGTTGCCAGAGGGAAGAGCACCCTCTTCATTGTTGTCATTCTGGCCGTCGTCATTCGTGTGTGATGATGACCTGCAAAGTTTTGGGTGGACAACGGTGGGTAGGGCTGTACTTGAGTCCACATCGAAAACATGTACCAGCTGCAAGATGTTTCTGATATTCCTCTTGTGGCATGGTGCGAAAACGATGGGGCGGCCGCAGGCCCCTTGGCAGAGGGGATGTAATGGGGATAGAAGAATCCCTCGAGGCAGTCTGAACCGGACTCAAATATGAGTGATAGGAAGAACGGCCAACTGAGAAATTGCTCGATGAGTTGTCGTGGGACCCATAGGAGCATATAAATTCTCATATCGTTTCGCCATCTGAACAGAAAAATCCCCAAAAACTGACAATCGGTGAGGTCGGGCAGTTGTGCTAGATGTGACTCGAAAGCGGCAATATAGTCGGAAAGAGAGCCAACATGTTTAGTTGTTGCTAAAGCCTCATACCCATCACGGGCATTATTGTCCCCAAAACGGACAAGTAGCTCGTGGCCAAATTGATCCCAAGAGAGAGACGGATAGCGACGCATTAGGATTTGGACCCAAGGGAGAGCTGGGCATGACAAGGCAATGAGCGCGAGGTCCAAACGTTTGGCAGTGGGAGTTTTGTTCACCATAAAGTACTGGCTAGCGCGGGTGAGCCACCCAATTGCATCGGTTCCATCGAACGAAGGAAGTGACATGGATGGTTGAGGATTGGTCACTTGGCGGAGGTGGAGGGAGAGGTAGAGGAGGATTCTCCGGCTGAGTGCCTCTAAGTTCGAGCAAAATGGGACCCAGTTGAGTCTCAGGGCAACGGGCAATACGTGCATCAAGAGAGGAATCCAAGGCTGCTACTGCCTTCTCCAAACCAGCGACACGAGCAAGTGTGTCGTCTGATGATGAGCGAGTCTCGACAATTGTTCACCGCACCAAATTGTTCTGGAGTAAAGGCAGCAAAACTTTCACACACACAATTTATTTGATGATGGAAGGCAAACGAAGGGTAAGAGTAGTTAGTGGAATGAGAATAGGATAAATTAAAGAAATCAGTAAACAATGATACTCTTCCTTGAGGCCACGGCTACACCGTTTACAATGATTTCCCAGAGATGCCTCCTTCTATTCTCTGCCCTCTCTTATATAGGGTCTAGCAAATCAAAATCTCAGCCAATCAAATCCCAATCATTGACTAATCAATTAATCAAATCATAATTATTGACTGATCAACCAATCAAATCCCAATCATTGACTAATCCCCCAATCAAATCCTAATCAAGCAATCAAAGATAACAATAATAAAAAGATAATCAGGATTTTCCTCAATCCTTGTCTTTGCGATCACGCCGGGTATACACCTTCCATGGGCGAGCAGTATCAAATACTCTCTCCACCAATCTAGCGGATCTAAGCTACAATTAAGGGGATAAAGTATTTGCACCACCACCACCATGTAACTGCAGATTCTCACATGAAATCCTAAATGGCAAACATGCAGGCAGCTTACGATAAAATGTGAAATGATGTAGGGAAAAAAGAATAACAGTCACTATTATAAAGAAAATTAGAGAATCAACTTCATGAATGTTCAAGCGGTGTTAATTACTAGTATTACTTAGACGTGAATAATACTATGCATCAAATACAAAAGGTATATATATAGAGAGAGAGTGGATCAAATCAAAACTCATTTTTATATCAAAACTAGGCCAAAATAGAGCAATTAGACTAGGGTGATCAACTGCCTAGATTACGTCATGTGGCAAATTTATAAGATTTATCTAATGCAATAAGGGTAAATTTGGGAATCAGTCTTTTTGTAACTAAGGAATAATCAATGATGTTGTAGATTCATTTGAATAATGATGTAGTGCAGTGTAGATAATGAACTCGATGAGTAGTTATAATGTTGTGGATTCTACAAATCATCATTGCCACATGTCACTTTTTATACCAGTTGGCCTCCTTACAAATCTCAAAAAATCCAAAAAATAAATAAATTTGCATGTAATATGTAATTTTTCACATGCCATATGTTAAGAATATTAGTATTCTGTCCCATATCGGTTATGTGACATAGCCTAGCTTAGTGTTTTGTACTATATATATGCGGCATGTGTTGAGTAATAAAATACACCAAATATACTACTACTTTCTCTACTATGTCTATTTACTTTTCCGCTTATATCTATATTTTACTGTTCTACATGGTATCAGAGCGGATTCGAATCCGTCTCTAGAAAATTAGGGTTTCCAAAAAAAATGAAATTAGGGTGTTTCTGCCACTGCCTGCTCTTCTCTACCCAAACTAAGGGTTTTACGTTGCTGCATTCTGCATGGTATCAGAGCGGATTCGAATCCGTCTCTAGATGACGTTGCTGCACTCTGCGCTATTATTTGCTTGCTGCTTATTTGCATGATGTTCTACTCCTACTCTGTTGCTCTGCGCAATTATCTACCTGCGCTCTTGCTTGCTTTTTATCTACCTATGCTCTGACTCTTGTCAGCGGTTATTATTCTACTCCTCTACAGCTACTCTGCTACAACTGTCACTACTACCCTGCATCTACTACTTCTGCTCTACAGTTGCTACTCTGCTACAACTGTCACTGTCCTGCATCTGCTACTTCTGCTACAGTTGCAACAACTGCCATCCAGTTGCTACTCTGCTACAGCTGACACTAACTACCATGCATCTGCTACTCTGCTACAGTTGCTACTCTGCTACAGTTGCTACTACTGCTCTGCATCTGCTACTTCTGGCCTATAGCTGCTACTCTGCTACAGCTACTACTACTACTACTACTCTGCCTTGCAACTCTACTTATGCAACAGCTGCAACTACTACTGCCCTATAGTTTCGGCTACTACTATTGATGCCGATGTTTGAGGAAAAATATTTTTGAGAACTTTGTACCAAGCTGGACAATATAGATGTTCCAGCTTGAGGGGGAGTGTTAAGAATATTAGTATTCTGTCCCATATCGGTTATGCGACATAGCCTAGCTTAGTGTTTTGTACTATGTGGTCTGTGTTGAGTAATAAAATACACCAAATATACTATAACTTTCTCTACTATGTCTATTTACTTTTCCGCTTATATCTATATTTTACTGTTCTACACCATATATCAAAGGTAATTTTACGAGGATTCTAACAAAATCTCATTTCCATTTGTTCGGACGAATAAATTAGAATGTAATATGTAATTTCTATACATCTATAATGGCTTATAATGCTATTATTGCTATGATACCCTAAGTCAATGTACATAATGACCTAAGTGAAATGTGTATAATGCCAAAAAAATGTAATGTTCAAGTATTTCTTTCGAATTTGCAAACAATTTTGGTTATGAAATATGTTGCAGTGGTGTAATAAACCAAGTGGAATGTATATAATGTCCTAAGTGCAGTGTATATAATGTCAATAAATGTATGTAGTTTTGAATTGTATACGTATATTTAGTACAATTGTTAGTCAGGCCATTTTACCTCCAATGCCCTGTTCATGTGTATATAATGAACACAATTGTTAGTCAGGCCATTTTACCTCCAATGCCCTGTTCATGTGTATATAATGAACACGGAAAAACTTAGATCTACACCATCCATTTTCTGAATATAATGGATCAAATTTGGTCTTAGTTAGATATAAAAGTTGGATTCACTTTAACTGTACCCTATACACTCCCTCTGTTCCACTCTAAGTGAAGCATTTCCTATTCGACATGAAATTTTATGCAGTTTGTTTGTTTTTTGAGTTGAGTGAAGAGAAAATAAAGTAAGAGAGAGAATAAATTAGAGATCTTGATGTTTCCATTATAAAAATGTGTCAATGAGAGTTAGACATATGAAAAAAGGAACTGTGTCGCTTAGAGTGGGACGGAGGGAGTATATATACATACACATAAAGTACAAGAGAATATTTATTTGGGAGAGAAAGAGGTAGGGCAGCAGCAGCCTAAAACTGATACTGTTTATTTATTATGCCAAAACACGAATTCTATCAAGAGCTAAGACGATAAAGTCCTCGTGCCCTGACTTCGGTTAGGGGGTTTGAGGCTGATGTGCCCATAATTACCAAGGTATTCTAAGATGGAACTAGAATGTGTGAGTAGAAACATGCACAATATAGACTCTAACCTGGGAAAGTATCTGTCAGCATGTATAGTTCAGTTGTCGAATATATTCCACCAAGGACTGTGCGCTTCACATACCAATCAGTATCAGTGGCCTCATCACCAGCAGCATGCCAAATTTCATCAACAAGCATTGCTCTTTGCTTAAAACTTGTTGAAATATTCGAAGGTTGCGCCTGCAATCGGGTAAAATTTAGAGAAAATAATGAATAAGTGACTCTAAAAATAATTTACCTGTATGCTAAGTGCTTGAGGCCACTTTGAGATATAAGGTGCCTGCATCTCTAAGCGAATTCTGACAAGCTTGGATACACGGTGGCTCGGGATCAAGTTCTTCAAATCTTTTTTTGTGTCAATAATATCAATTAACTTTTGCAGAGAATCATCCATGAAAAACTGAACCAAACAAAGCAGGACATGGAGTAATAAGCATTATATGAGGCTGCTTAAAAGGGGTGTATAATGCAAATAGTATATAACTCGGACTGAAATTGGTATCTGATCAACAAAACATGTTAAGAATAAGAATGACCATGACTGACAAACAACATGACTGTTTAGAACACATATTTTGAAGAGTTCTAAACTATTAAAAGCACAAGCACACTCTTTGCATTCCAGAAGTAAGGTTCAGTAGAAAGTCATCAAAAAATGAGAAACAATTCAATTCTCCAAGTTCAACATGCAACTCTTTTTTCACAACCACCTCTAAGTTAATTTGACTCGCGGAGGCAGGAAACCATACTTGCTGGAATTTTAAAAGCGAAAGAAAATTATAATCAACCATTCTGGTGGCAGATTGCAGTTCAGTTATAATACAGGGAAAGCAAACGTGCGTAAAGATCAAAAGTTATACCTCGACAAGAGCAGCTTCCTTTCGAGGAAATGATCCTACAATAGAAGGAGAGAGACCAACCTCCTTCGCTCCAGCAACCATTGCAGCATCAGTCCATCCTAATCTAATCTGCTCCATAAAAATGCACAACCACCCCAACCAAGAGTAAGTCACCTTCACTAGAATATGTGCATGTGTCAAACTCACTTAACTAGTAACGCTTGGAAACAATTAATCATAGAAACGGAAGGGGAAAAAACAGTACAAGCAAAATCGCAGTGGAAAAGTGTAGGAATAGGTTGGCAAGTAAAACTGAAAATTATTTTACACATTGAAACGATTAGGCACTCAAGACTTCATAAACACAGCCAAAAGCAAAATTACATACAATTACGCGATATTTGAAGGAGAAAATCGGGTTTCTAGGCCAATTGACCTTTAAAATTACGCAAATGTACCCACTTTGTTATCTATTCCAGTTATAGGAAACACGCCAACCTCATTGGCGTGTTTATAAATAAAAACGCCAGTGACATTGGCGCGTCATTACGCAAAAACGCCAACTGTGTTGGCGTGTTATATGTTGACCGTATTTTGGGTGTATTTTCAACCAATATACTTAAATTTAAACACGCCAACTTTGTTACCGTGTTTAATTGAACACGCCTATGATGATGGCGTTTTTATGTTATAAAACGCCAATTTCGATGGCGTGTTTAACTAAAAAACGCCAATTTCGTTGGCGTGTTTAGAAAAAAACGCCAATTGCGTAGGCGTTTTTCTGTTGAACCTTATCTCCCAGATCTGCCCCAAAATCGCAAAACCCTCGTCACATTCCCTCTCCAAAACGGCGAAAAAACCTCCCAAAACTGAAAAACGTGAAAAATCTTGCCTTGGTCGGATTGAAGGGTGTAGATTTCTATTGTGGCTCATTCTTCCAAATATTAGTCCTCGTAATCGGTTAGTATATCGAATTTTGTACTCATTATTCTTCCAAACATTAGTGTACTAATATTTGTGTTGGATTATTATGATAGTATATATTGTAGTGTAATTTATATAATTATTTGCTGGTTTGTTATAGTATTATAAATTGTATTGTAATTAATAGAAATATTTTGACCAATTGTTATGGTATTATATGTTGTAGTATATCTAATTTTTTACCCATATTTGATAGGTTGTTATGATAGTATATATTGTAGTGTACTGTAAAGAAATATTTTTGACCAATATTTGTGTTTGACATTAATGCAGATAGTATGACGTGGTGTGTCTATTTATATTGGGGTGGAAAGATAATTCCCGGAACAGTTATTTCATATGATCCTCCTTTTGCAAAAGGATTGATTATGTTGGATGAAAGTATTTCCTACGATAAGCTTGTGGAAACAATTTGTGAAAGGATGGGGATAAACATATTTGAAAACAAACTTCAAATAGTATGGAAACGTCATATATGGCATGGATCTTCAATCACGTATATAGGTATTTTACTAGAAGAAGTATACATGCCAATAATGTTTAGTGAGAGTATGACTACAGGAGGTCAAATTGAATTGTATGTTGAGTATTCGTCAATTACTCAACAACATAGTCATCTTCTCATGAGTAATGATGTTGGTACGTCTACGAGAGGCCGAGAACCATATTTCGCTGCAACACAAGATTTTGATGTTGGTACGTCTACGAGAGGCCAAGAACCATGCTTCGATACAACACAAGATTTTGATGTTGGAGGCGTGCATTTAGGGGACAGTGACAACTGTGATGTGATTGAGGCCATAATTGGTCCTGATAAAGCCGACTTTCTTGATCCACAATCACCTTATGATTCTGAAGATGTCGACCCGGATAGTACAGATTTAGATGGTGCTTCGTCGGATGAGGACCAATTTGTTGCTCCAAGCACATCCATTCCGGTTGGAGAAACAGTGGTTGGAGAAACATCAACTGGAGGAAGAGCAGTACGAGAAAGAGTAGTTCCACAGTTCCCACAGCCTGGTATGAACTATTTTCGCACCTTACCAGGTCCGTATGATAGTTTTGATCCAAAAAACTTTGAGTCTGATGATCTCAATGTGCATTATTGGAGTGAAAAAGATCCGAGCAATGTCGGGTTGCATACTAAATTTAAAACCAAATTGGAATTGAAGTCAGCTGTCACTCATTGGCATTTGAAAAAAATCCGCCAATATACAGTCGTTGAAAGTAAAGGAAAGAGATGGCATGCAGTTTGTAAGTGGCCACAAGGAAATCCGAAAGATAAGTCCTTACCTAAATGTTTGTGGGAGTGCCGAGCAACACTGAGGAAGCATGATGAACACTGGCAAATTAGAGTGTTTAGCACTGCTCATACTTGCATGGGGGATCGTAATTATAATGGGCACGCTAATCTTACGTCGGGTATGATAGCGTTGAGTGTTCGCCATCAAATAGAAAACGATCCTTGCTACAAGGTAAAAGCAATTGTGGCGGATATTGAAAATAGATTTCATGTGAAAGTTAGTTACAAGAAAGCATGGTATGCTCGGAGGACAGCTATTGAGCTTGTGTATGGTTCGTGGGAGTGGAATTTCAAAGTTTTACCAGCTTATTTGAATGAGTTGCAAAGACAAAATCATGGCACAATTGTCGAATGGTTGCATGATGACAGATCAAGCAACGGTATGAACAAGGTTTTCAAGTACGTATTTTGGGCTTTTGGTCCAGCTGTGGAGGCTTTTCAACTATGCAAACCAGTTTTAACCGTTGATGGAACTCATCTACGTGGACGATTTTGAGGTAAAATTCTTATTGCCGTTGGATTTGATGCTAATAAGAAATGTTTGCCTATTGCATATGCCATTGTTGATGAGGAAACCATACAAAGTTGGAATTGGTTTATGGAACGTATTAGACTTCACGTGGAAAAGCATGAAATATGTGTAATATCAGATAGGCATGTGGGAATCATAGATGCAATGAATTCTCCCATATGGAAAGAAGAACCCAATGTGGGGCATCACCGATTTTGCTTGGTACATGTTAGAAAGAATGTTTTGCAGAATCATAAAGGCATCATGGTAAAAAGACTTGTTTGGAAAATTGGTATTGCTACCAAGAAACGCAAGTTTAAGAACAGACGTCGTTTACTTCGAACCATCAACGACGAGGCTGTGCAGTACCTTGATGCCGTGGAGTTAGAAAAATGGAGTTTGGCGTATGACAAACACAAACGATGGGGTGAGATGACCACTAATATGGTGGAATCTTACAACAATGTGTTGAGAGGCGCAAGACAACTCCCAATTAAAGCTTGCATTGATCTGATATTTTGGAGGACAATAGAATGGTTTAATGAGCGGTCACTTGCAGCAACACAGTGTGCCACACCACTTACCCCGTGGGCCCATGCAAAGGTGTGTAAATCTGATGTAAAAGGTCAATTACATAATGTGAGAGTCCCAAACACAATTGCAGGGCTTTATGTGGTTCGAACAAAGAGTCGAATTGGTGGAAAGGGTGGTAATAAGTGGAAGGTAAAGTACTTGGAGTCGAACTGCAAATGTCAAAAGTGGCAGATGTGGAGACTTCCATGTTCACATGCAGCGGCAGTTGCGCGGTTTAGAAACGAGCCCATGCTGTCGCTTGTTGATAACGTATACCGCACAAGTGTTTGGGTACACCAATATTCTACGGTGTTCAATCCAATCAGACACCAAGATTATTGGGCCGTGCCTGAATGGACTTTGCAATGTTCACGAGCTCAGTTAATGCCTAAAAGTCGCGGCCGATACCGTACTACTAGGATTCGTAATCAGATGGATGTCCGTGAAACTGACCAGCCACGAACCCAACGCCGATGTAAGCATTGCCGTCAACCAGGGCACGACAGACGCAACTGCCCGAATGCTCGTTCGAGGATGGATACTCAGTTGGTAGATGATGCCGCTCACGATTTTATGCCTCCACCTCCATCAAGATCTGCAGTTCGAGGTCGTCATTCTATCAGCCACACTGATGATGCCTCTCACGATTTTATGCCTCCACCTCCACCAACATCTGCAGTTCGAGGTCGTCATTCTGTCAGCCACACTGGTTATACAGGCGAAGACATCGGGCTCGGTGATATCCCACATTCTCCACCTAGGTCTTATGTGCGAGACGATTTTTTCGGGGTTGATCTAGAGAATGTCGTTGTGCAAGATACTCCTCCGTCTAGACTCTCCACCGCCAGAATCGGAAAGGGTATCCGTAGCTTCTTTACCCGGAGAAGGCGAGACAATTGAACGTGTAACAACTATTTAGTTGAATTGAACATTGTTCTGTTTATAATCGTAGATATTTATTGAATTGAACATTGTAATGTTATACTTACATTTTGGCTTGAATCGAAACACACGAAATGTTATACTTATATTTTGGCTTGGGCTGTTTTTTTAACTAAAACACGCCATTGAAGTTGGCGTGGTTTGGTAAAAACGCCTATGCGATTGGCGTGTTTTAGTAAAAAACGCCTATGCGATTGGCGTGTTTGTGATAAAACGCCAACCTAAGTGGCGTGTTTTAAAAACGCCAACTGGTATTGGCGTGTTTGTTCAGTAGCTCAACCTCCGCGTTGGAAAAACGCCATCAATAATTTGCCCATCTTAAAAACGCCATTGTGAGTGGCGTGATTAAAAAACGCCAATGGAGTTGGCGTGTTTTAGTTATAAAAACGCCATTGTGAGTGGCGTTATTTAAAAACGCCATCATAAGTGGCGTGTTATCAAAAAAACGCCTATCAGGTTGGCGTGTTTGTTCAGTAGCTCAGCCACGGCGTGTGCAAAATTTGCACAATTTATTTACCAACTTAAAAACGCCATCTTGAATGGCGTGTTTGCAAATAGCCCAATTATCTAATATAAAAACCGCGCATTTATCAACTTACAATATAAATACGGGAAATCAATGAAAACCACCAATATCAATAGAATATATCAAATTACTAATATGAAGCGGTCAAATCAATAAAAAAACACCAATTTATATAGAATGTATCAAATTACAACCAACACCAATAAAAATCACTCGTCTCGCCTTTTCCGCATAAACAGACTACGGATTCCCTTCCCGATACTGGTCTTAGGGATTCTGGACGGAGGAGTATCTTCAACGACAGCATTCTCTAAATCAACATCAAAAAAGTCGTCTCTCACAGAAGACCGAGGTGGAGATTGTTGATCGCTGAGACCGATATCTTCTCCTGTACCACCCGTGTGGCTGACAGAGTGACGACCCCGCACGGCAGATCTTGGTGGAGGAGGAGCCTCAAAATCGTCATCAGAATCATCAACCAATTGAGTATCCATCCTTGATGATGACGACTGTCCACCAACTTTCTTCTTTCCACGCCGCTTCGCTTTTTGCCGCACGGGCACCTCGATGTCCATCTCAGAGCGCTGGGAAGGACGGTAGTCCATCGTCTCAGCTTCCCCACATATCTGGAGGCCATGTTCAACCATCCTCGAAATGGTGAATAAATCCGGCCGTCCTGACATGTCTTGCTCCCTAAGAAAGTGGCGTATTTTGTGAAGGGTATCCACCTACAATTTTCAGTGTTAATTACATTTCATCATATGAATATAAATAAAGAATAGTTGTTGAAATTTACCGCGTAGTGATGAGAGGCCGCCGTTTCATGGAAGCCCTCAGGAGCATGCACGCCGGGTTTTGTTAGGTACACCACGGTTATCCGGCGAAACCAATCCATGTACTCATCAGTAGCAACAGGCTCGAATGAGTACTCCAAATCAACATACACCGTGTTGTGCCTATTATGCCAATCTTGTATATGCTTGGCGTGCCACTCAACCCAGTTCCGACCTGCTTTGCCACGGCGATCCTGTTTCGTAAAATCAGGTCCGTGGAACCGGTCGACAAGCGGGATATACGGTTGGACAATCCCAAACTGTCGCAGCACTCGCTGTGGCATGTGTGGCTCAACCATATTCCAGCAGATTAGTGTTGTCATCGACGTCCATATAGGACGACCGGCAACACAAATATCCGCCAGATTTCGATTGACGTACGGCCTCCAAATAAACTAAATATGAAACTTATTTAGTCAAAAAAAGTTCAATCAAAAACAGCAATCTAGCAATAATTTAGGTTATGTAAATTACCTGATTGGCATGCATTGTTGAGAACTGATCTCTGAAAGTTTCAATGCAATGTCCGGGTGCTTTTACATAAGAGGCCCGACCAGTCCACCTACAAAAATTAAATTATGAGCGAACAACACAAAAATCAATAACAATTATGCTTAAAAAAGTAATTAGTGGACAACTTACGCGACTGCACATGGTAAGTAGTCTACGGGCGTGGGGTTCAGCATCTGCGGTCTAATAATTGGGATTCTCTCCCAAGCCCACAGCTGTAACAATGTAAGAGCTCACCCGACATCGGTCCTCTTACCAAGTGCAGCTTCACATAGATTGTGGTACAAGCAGGCAAGAGTCGCACCTCCCCAGCTATAGCTACCACATTGTTCTATATCCATGAAAAACTGAAGGTAGAAGAAGGGAATTTTATTACCGGTGGCGTTCGGGATCAGTAGACCACCCAGTAACAGCAGACAATACACACGAGCACGTTGATTGTACATGTATTGCTCGTGGTCATCACTCAGCTCAATCCGCAGTTGGTTTGATAAGCTTGTCTGCTTCCAGTTCATTTCTTTTAGATCAACTGCATCTGGAATAAAGCCAAGAAAATCCAAACAAACATCCTTCCAATATCCGACATCCTTAGTGGGGATGTAACCCGTCAGAGGCTCACCGTCAGTTTTGAGGCCCCATAAGACCTCCACGTCTTCTAAGCTCACAGTCGCTTCACCGACTGGAAAATGAAACGTATGAGTCTCAGGCCTCCAACGTTCGATCAAAGCGGTGATAAGATGGTGGTCAATGTCTTTCGGTTGACCACACCTCAACATCCCGCCGAACCCCATCTCATCTATAACCGCCAAAACACGAGGATTTATGGGAACATCCCATATGATTCCTTCGTATCTTCTACACCGTACGTCTTCCGATGGCACTCCTGCCCATATGTTATTAGAGACGTGTTGTCTCTGCAGATATAATACGGAGGGGTCCTCAGGACCACATAAGAGCCGACGACGAGAAGTTGAAGAAGATGCCATAAATTACCTACACACATTCATATTCCAAATTAAACAATAAACAAACCTAAACAAATTCAATAATTACAAACAATTTTATACAATATCACAAAATGGAACACCTATATCAAATAATTCACAATACACAACTTCAACATCATAACACAATTCACCTACACAAAAGTAACCGTTCAAATGCACAATATACATCAATTCTCCACAAATTCAACTTACCCAATTTTAGTTTGACCAACCTAACAATTTCAATTTCAATTTCAACCTAACAATATACACAATATTAACAATTCAAACTACAAACAAAGACACTAACCAACACCCACATAAACCAAATCAATTTGCCCAATTTTCAAGTTTTAAAACCCTACGATTTTGGTTTATAATCAAATTTATACACAAATTCACTTAAATCCAAACAACCCAACATAATAATCAACACTAACGTCATACAAATAATCCATATGCACAATATTTCAACTCAAATTGCAACCCATTACAAACCCTAGCTAAGTATCCAACAATTACTCTAATAATGTAAAAGATAAGTATACTAACCAAATAAATTGGAAGATTTTGGGGAAAACTAGCACCGATTGATAAATGGAGGGCGAAATCACGGAGAGTAGGAGGAATTCCCGACGAGAGGCGCTGCTACTATGGAAAATCGCGAATGGTGTGTGGTGTGTGTTTTTCGCGATTTGGAAGATGAGGGGCTGCTATAACAGTCTGTAAAAACCCGCCATTGGGGTTGGCGTTTTTTATGTAAACCCGCCAATGTAGTTGGCGTTTCTGTACTTAAAGACGCCAACTTCGAAGGCGTCTTTTAGAAAATACGCAATTTCCGTCGGTGTTTTTTATTTCATAAACACGCCTTCGCAATTGGCGTTTTTAGGTAGTAAACGCCAACACAATTGGCGTGTTTTAACGTAACTGTAATGGGAGACAATACGGGCAAAATACGAGACATTATAAAACGCCATCTTAGTTGGCGTTTTCACTAAAACAAAACGCCAATGAGGTTGGCGTGTTTCCTATAACTGGAATAGATAACAGAGTGGGTACATTTGCGTAACTTTAAAGGCCAATTGGCCTAGAAACCCGATTTTCTCTATTTGAAGAGAGATTAGAAATTTGGAGGGGAGAGCGTACAACGTGGCCGAGCCAGGCATGAAGAACTCGCGCCTGCTCTTCCTGCCAGTGAGCTCTAGGGTTCCTCCCTTCATCTGACGACGTCGACGAATTGAAAGCGGCGGCATATTCAGGCTTGTGATTTTGAGCGTTCTCGGTAGTCCCCGCTGAAAATGACGCCCGGTGTGCGATTGGGGCTGAGAAAGGAGTAGGAGAGCCTAATCGAAGAGTGCGCCGGCTGATCGCCGCAGGCAACAGCCGCCTCGCCGCCGATCGATACATCGAGTTAATTAAGATGATTTAGTTAGGCTTAGGCCGGTACTACCATATCATATCACAACTACTTATTTTTTTCTTTCAAATTAAATACTCTATTTACTTTCTTTCTCTTTCTCTCTCTCTTTCTCTTTCTCCTTCCGGTTCCAATTAACCACATTAATCAACAACTCACCTCTCCTCATGTATCTTAGCCGAAACAAATAGAGAACTTTGTTTTATACTAATAGAATATAAGTGCAATGATTTAGATTAATGGTGTGGTTCACTTACTTAGAATGGAAAATAAATAAAATTTATGCAACATTTTCTCACATGTGAAGGGAGTACTAATTATATAGGAGAATTAAACTCCCTTCGTCCCACTATAAGTGATCAACAATCCATTTTGAGTTGTCCCACTATAAGTGATTGATTTCCTTTTTTGGAAAAAAAAACAACTCCGTTATCTCTGTTATTTTATTCTCTCTTTGTTACTTTTGCCTTTTCTTCTCTCACTCTTCACTTCATTTATTCTCTTCATTTTCTTAAATTTCTTGAGCAAAAAAAATTCATCACTTATTGTAAGATGGACGGAGTATCATATAATCACCTCACTATTATAAATAATTACTACTCCCTCAGTCCATGAAAATTTGTCACTTATTTCAATTTTGGTCCGTCCCTAAAAATTTGTTACCTTTCATTTTTACCATTTTTTGTAGTGACCCAACATTTCACTAACGCATTCACACTCACATTTTATTATACAATCAATATATAAAAGTAGGACTCACATGCCATTAACTTTTTCAATCCACTTTCTATTACATTTCTTAAAACTCGTGTCAGGTCAATAGTATATAGAAGAGAGTAGTAGTAGCAACATTTCTTAAAACCCGTGTCAGGTCAATAGTATATAGAAGAGAGTAGTAGTAGCAGTGGCGGATCCAGGATTTTAGATTTGGGATACGATAAATAGTTATATCAATTTCGGCTTTCAAAATTTATTTGATCTTTTAATCACAATTTATATATGAGTTTTTAATATACTTAATTATATACTATAAAAATGGAAGTTCTTATATATTTATATATTATGGATGATTTATTTCAACTTTTGCAATATACATTATTTTTGCAAAAAATATGTCAATTATTTAAGCAAAGTTTTAGTCATCTTTTAAAAAGTAGTAGAAAAGATACAAATTTAAATCGATTAGAATGAGCAGAAATTTTAAAAATGCATTAAAATGTTTACGAGTGATCAAGAAATAATAAAGATAAAAAAAATGTATTGTAGAGAATCAAATAATATTTTATAACAGAAAATTAAATACATTAGATATTTTGGATGTACAAGAAACGAAAAGATAAAATTATTACATTAGCAAAAATATTAATACCACAAGAGATGTATTATAGTAAATGAAAAGGAGAAAAAAAATAATTGAATAGATTGGCAGAAAATAAAAAGAGAGAACAATACAAAGAAAATAAAAACCATTCATGAAACATAACACTGGAAAGAAAATGACGAGTCTACCACTGGGAGACCACTCATATTGTTCTATTGTTAATATGTTGACAGGAAAGTCGCTTTGGCCGAGTGGTTAAGGCGTGTGCCTGCTAAGTACATGGGGTTTCCCCGCGAGAGTTCGAATCTCTCAGGCGACGTCAATTTTTAATTAGTTCTTACTTTTACAAACAAAAATGAATCAACTCATTTAATAAATTTTCCAAATCAATTCCTTTCAATCGCAGCAATATACATTCGCCTCTGCCATTTTATTTGCATCCCTTTTTTTTAATTAACTAAAATGTTTCTTTAGAAATATAGTACTTCAGAAAAATCAAATCACTGGACACATTGAAATATAGTATAGTGGTAGCAAATTTTCCTACTAACAAAATTATTATCATGATTCTTATTTCTTATAAATCTTGAGATAATAGATCTGGCATTTTCTCAACTTATATCATCAAACTTTCTAGAAGATCATAAGACACAAAATGTGGAAAAAATTGCAAGAACTGGATTGAAACAAATGACTAGCAAAAAAACATTAGCAGAGATTCGCTTTTCCATATCAGCAACAAAAGAGACATCCACAAATCATTAGCATAGTATAATGATGCTGATAATTACTAGCCACAGTAAATTCTTTACAAAAAACTAGTAATTAACTAGAGCAAAAGATGCCTAATAATATTCCATTTAAAAAAAGGAATTATGCAGAAGGATTATGTACTTGAATATAAATACGATAATTCAAGGATCCTGATCGCCCCAAGAAGAAGACCAAACGTGAAGGAAGAAGGCAATGTCCGCTCCAGTAACAAATTCTAGTGGCCATACTTCTGAAACTCCCACTCACTGTTATCTGCAAAATATTATTGACTACATCACAAATGGCACAACAATGACATGATTAAGTATACTATGCAACATGGAAAACTGAGTTACCAAGAGGGCAAACTTGGCGAGTCTTAAGCCACCTGCTGATGCAATGGAAGTGGAAGGCATGGTTGCAAACCCCTATTGAAATTATAGGAGCAAAAATATAAAATTGTAAGAAACTATACAAAGGGAGATGGATATAGTAAATAATATGATCCAGGATGAAGAGTTACACAGGTTGGAATATAGTGAGGGAACTGTAAATCTCAATTTAAAGAACAAAACTTAACTCTCATCTCAAGTTGACTATAAGTTTCCGGCTAAAACAGAATCAACAATACATGCAATTTCAGGCTAATTTCTCCCAAACTACCGTGTTCGTACCAAAAAGGGTACTAAACAAAATTTTGTATCAAAATGGTATCTAGACTTTCATTTTCTTTTGAATAACGTACTTATCTCTTTTTTACACTCATACATGTCTACAAAATTGTTTTTCTTCAACAATTTAATCATATTATTGATCTCAAACAATTAAAGTCATTTCATTCACCATATACATCCAAGAGCAGAAATTTTGATTTTCCTAAAATAAGACAGATATTTAAAATAAAGGGCAAATGGCAAATTAGACAGATAATTAAGATATAACATTGAAAATAGTGCAAGTGTGCAACTACCATTTGTTTTTACACATCAACTCACAATTTCAAAATTCTTCCTTAACTGAAATCAACAAAATTAATCTGTAATTAATTTTGAAACTTAAAACATAGTTTTAAGCTTATGGCAATTATAAAACATACCATGTTCGATAATGATGGTCCGCGCGTATTTTAGATATAGTAAAATTCAATTAATTTTATAAATAAATAGATTTTTTTATTTTTAAATATTTTATGTATTTTTTTAGAAATATCTAAATTTATTTTCTTGAGTGTATGTAATGAATAAAAATGACAATTTTCATTTAATTGAGACTAATTAGATGATTAATGTAACAGTAAAATAATTTAAAGACATTTGTACAGGTAAAAAAAGATATAAGAGCCTTGGTTGAAAGAAAATGAAAGTTTAGTACCTATTTCAATACAAAATTTTGTTTAGTATTCTTTTTTATAAAAACACTATAATAGTTTGGAAACCTTTTGAGAAATTAACACAACAAATTTCATTCATAAAAATTCATGCTCTCTACCATGTACAACTGCGTTAGTCATGAAAGGCCATACATGGAAAAAAGTTAGAATAAACTTGAGAAATATTAAGAGCCGTTTAGGACAATTCAAAACAAACAACATCCTTAACTTTTAAAAACTTGAGCCGTTTAGGGCCATAAGGGACAGCAGATGTCATTGCACAAAATAAGTAAGACAACAGAGCATGTACCAAATTTTCCTCATACTATATTACTTTTTCAGAAACCTCAGATGGCGCTATCAAGGTCACTTAGCCGACAGTTTCTAGAACCAAACAAGGTAACACAGTAAAGCTATCTATAGCAAGTAGAAAACTAGTTTGGATTATACAACACCAAGAGAGAAATCTGATGGCATCATGGCAATATCTAAACAGCAGCAGTATTGCATTTATTCGTTTTTAGATTAACAATCTCAAAGGCCAAACATAACTTCAGGCAATTCTCACTAGGTTGTGAAGACTAGCCTACTGAAGTGTTTATGAAGACTAGGAAAATCAGACACCAGAATATGTAGTACTGTGGATATTTGATCTTAGGTTCTTAACAGCAAACAATCATCCAAGCTCTTAATTTACTCTCATATAATCTCCTTTCTCAATGACGCATCTACAACTCAGGACAAATATAGCATCCAATAGCTAGCCTCTTCCATTCACAGAACAGAATAATGACTTGAAACTCAGACAAATATACAATCCAACCTAACAACATAGGAGTATTGCTTATACTTTGGTGGATATAGTAGTTAAATGAAAAAAATTCAATCTTTACATTTTTTCACGTGGGTAGATGACCTAGAGGTGGATATGATTTATTCATTCGTTTCTTCCTAATGCATCACAACAATAAAGAGAGTATAAAGTAGAAAGTATGAAACTAAAAGAAAGCAGAAGAGTGAAAGATTGTAATGATGGAAGTATTGCAACATACCCCAAGCAACAGTGCATTCCTCGCTCGTCGCACTGGCTTGATTAGCCTGGCACTCAATGCCTGATAAGAAAAATCATCAAAATTAAACAAAACGGAGCAAACGAATTAGAGAGTGTAAATAGGAGGAAAAGAGGCATACATAGATCCATGATATGGTTCCTGCAAATAGCACAATTATCGACCACGATATCTGCAAAAGAACGAATTAGGGTTTATACAAAAAATTCGTAACGAATTCGTAGCTGCGTAGAAATAGATTAATACCCCAGGCCCAGAGCGAGACGGCGTTCCACTTTTTGATCTCAAATTTCTTGGATTTCTTGGAGGACTGTGGCGTGGTATTGGAAGGGCCGGCGCCGGATGAGCCCTCTCCAGCCGGAACCATGTTGACGTCGGTGTCGAGTGTCGCCATTTGAAGGTTGGTTAATGGCAGCGGAACTACTGGTATCTATTAAGGCCTACCCAACTAATTACACACTTTTCCACTTCAAAATTTAAATTAAAGTGTTTGAATATATACGTGAATAATGTATTAGGGCATCTGCTGCAACGCTTTCTCTTATCCGTCTCTTATCCGTCTTATCCATTAACTATTCATGAGTCTCAATGTACTTTTCACTCCATCTCTTAACTAAGAGACAGAACCTGCAACCCTCCATCTCTTATCCGTATCTTAACCATCTCTTAACTAACTATTCATTCAATTTCATTTTTTATTTTTATTTCCAACAAATTCAATTAATAAAAACACATTTCATTAAATAAAATAAAATTACAACATAAAATAAAAATACAAACTTAAAATTTAAAAAAATATAAAAAATACATAATTAAAATCCTAAAAAAATAAAAATTACATAATTTAAAATACAATTTTATAGAAATTAAAAAAAACTACTCCGCCGGCGAATCATCCCCCGAAGGCGGGCGGTGCACCCAAAGCTACGTAGAGGCGGAATGCCAATTTGTCTTGCCATATACTCAATTCCGGCAAGATGACCTTGATATTGTGGAGGCGTCATGCGGGAAGTGTCCGCCATCGTGGTGGTCAAGTACATGGACAATAGGGTGTTCGAGCCCGAGCCCGCCTGGTTTGATTTGCCTCGGCCCCTCCTCCCTCTAGCCGCATTTGCGGCCTTAGTCCCTTGCGGCCGACGGTGCCCACGGGAGGATCCCCGGCATCGTCTGTCGTGCCCTGAAACTCCTGCGAGGCAACCTCTTGTGCGGCGCTGCCCAAACCGCTCCCACTAGACGAGTATTGGCCACCCGTCGTGTGCTTCGTGCGCTTCGAGGTCAAGCCCGAGCTGGACCGGACACCGCCGGCCCACCTTTCCTCGTCTTTGACGGCCTCCCAAACATCGACATGTCTAAATTCTTTGTCGGTGTCTTCGAAATAGACTCCCAAAGCCGATCTCAGAATGTTGGATCCCGTGGCTCCGCTTTGGTAATGAGCCGCTTTGTTCTTGTAGATGCCGCAAAATTTTTTAACCTCTCTGTCGACTCGGTCAAAGTGAGCGCGGAGCATCTTCAATGTGCGGCGGCGGGACCCCTTCGGCTAAATCTCGTTGTAGGCCTCGGTGACCTTTTCCCAGAAGCAATTCTGGGTTTGTTGATTCCCGACGATGGGATCGTACGAGACGCTGATCCAGGCGTTGTACACAGCCATCATGTCCTTGTGGCTGTACGGATGCCGGCCTACATCCTCCTCCTCCTTGGCCGCCTCCACCTCTTCCTCCACCGCCCTGGAGCTTCCACCGCCTCGTCCTCCTTCCGGAGTGGGTTCATCCGGATAATCCTCCCGAATTTGGGATAATCCCTGCGAACTCCTCGGGGCGGAGGGACGAGCGTATGCATCAACATCAAAATGGGGTGGTTGGTACCCCGCCGGCGTCGACGAGCCCTGGGTGCCCGGCGTCGACGAACCGGAGCCGGAACTACCCAATACATTGTATATGCCCCCAGTCGCCAAACGTGTTGATGTCAAACCCGCCGGAGCCGCCACCGCCATAGTTGCCGTCGGCGGACATTTTGTGATGACAATTGGAGAGGTTAGATGAAAATTAGAGAGGAAATGAACATGATTTGGGAAGAATAAATGTGTATTTGTGTGTGAAATGAGGATGAAATATGAGTATTTATAGAGTAAAAAAAAAGGAAAACGGTCGAAAAACGGTAATATTACCGTTTTCTATTTTTATTTATTTATTTATTTTATTAAATTCAAATTTTTAAAAAATTTATTTATTGCGTCAGCATGACGAAGCCCACTCGCGGGCCGGCGAGTGGGCGTCACGCATGGCGCAGGAGCGCGTCACGTCGCGCGAGCGCATGGCGAGACAGCCCGCGATCCGTCTCGGTGGGACGGGCGTCTCGGCGAGACCGGGACAAGATGGGACGCTGCAACGCGTCTCGCCGCAGTCTCGTCTCGGCCGGACGAGATACGAGTCACCCGCGGGACACGTTGCGGGTGGCCTTAGTAGTGGTGGTACTCTTCTTTCTTAACATTGTACTGCATCATTAGTCCCTACATTTTGGATTATGACATCACATATTCTTAACAAAAAAAATAGTGTTAGAGGATCGTTTAATACAATCACGGATAATATTTTTTCAGGCTAATACACCCTCAAGAGCTATGATGGCATTTTTGTCACTCTATTATATTGCTGATATATGATTTCTACCACATTTATATTAATTAACAACTTCTTATGTAATTTCCTAATAATTCTGGTACCTAATACGTAATTAAAATTTTATCATTATTTACACTTTCTATTTTTTTATATAATATACAGATTTATCATTATCTGCATTAATTAATATGAAAATAATAAAATGAGACTCTTTCGTCCTTATAAAACTCATTTTTTGGTATTTTTCTGTGTTTCTATTTTCCCTAATTTTTCTTTGTTTTTTAGCTTGATTCATTAATCAATTTTATTTATTATGAAAATATCCTAATTTTGCAGTATTAATTTATAATTTTACATTCTCTTAATTTCAACTACTATTATTAATAAAAAAATCTCTAAGGATTAAATAGCTAATAGCACATGCTTGAATATTTTCAAAAATATTACTCTTGTTCCAATATTATCATGAATGGCAATAAACTATGCAAATTTATATCCAAAGATTGAATGTTCATATGATGTTAAAAATTTCTATTTGAACTAAAATTAAAATTCTCAACAAAATATCAATCATAAAAATTGTCTTAAAGTTAGGCTTAGAGTAACAAATTAGTTCGATGATATATAATGAAATCATATTTTAAATGTTAGGGTTTTCAAGAAAATAATTACATGTATCATTTAATTAAATGTGAAATATTTTTTATTCTGTGTATTATTGATTCATATTTTATTGCATAAATAACTTTACTTTTTCTTATTTTTTTTGTTGTTTCTCAATGAATTTCCTATATGATATAGCTAGTACTCATTGTTACCATAACTAGAAATAGATGGACATAAGAAGTTCATTTTCTATGCAAATATTGACAAAACTTTAATCACGTATGAAGTACTAGAACTTATTAGAAAATCACATAATAATTTGCTGACAGAAATGTGAAAGAATTCATATGTCAGCGAATTTAGGGTTTGTCAAAAATGCCCTTCAAGCCATTTGGGCATTTTCGTCCGAAAAGTGGCTAAAAAAACCTCACTCGTGATTATATTTAACGTTAGGGTCCTCCAGCGCTATTTTTTTTTGTTAGGGGTATGTGGTGTCACAATCCAAAAAGTTAGAGACTAATGATGCAGTTCACTCTTTTTTTTAAATAAAAATAACTACTCTATACATTTTAGTCTAGCATAGAAAAATAATTTATTTTAATTTTTAATATGTTTTGCTTAATAAATTAAGAATATTATACTCCATCCGTCCCAAAAAAAAGAACATTTTACACAATACGAAAATTAATGTATAATTGGTAAAATAAGAGAGACGTGTAGAATGAAAGTTAAAATAATGTTAGTGGATATTGAGACTCACACTATTATTAGTATTTGTTGGTGGGCCCTAGTGATATAATTTGTACTTGATCTACTATATAGGTAATGAGTTTGGAAGAACTTTCCATAAATCGAAATGTGACATTTTTATGGAACGAATGAAAAGGAAAGCGTCCTTATTTTTGTGGGACGGGGCTTTTACATTAATTTTAAAGGTTAAAAAAATTAAATAGTAGAATATGAATCCTATTTTATTTAATTTTATATTAAAATGAGTGTGAAATAAGTTAATTGAGCATGAATTCATTTCAAAAAGTGAAATAAGACAGTTAAATAATAGACATTCTAAAATGACAAAATAAGATATAGTGAACTAACAAAATAAGAAATAGTAGTACATATATTACAATAGAGGTGATTCCTGAATATTAAGAATAAGAGCAGCAACAACCTATGCTTCTACTTGAATTTCAAACTATATAACACATTTTGGAATGACATTGATTTTATGGATAATTG
The DNA here is from genome assembly GCF_004379255.2 of Salvia splendens. NCBI lineage: Eukaryota > Viridiplantae > Streptophyta > Magnoliopsida > Lamiales > Lamiaceae > Salvia > Salvia splendens. The sequence goes on from NC_056040.1 coordinate 28,445,536, forward strand.
GTAAGAGGTTTATTTATTTATACTGTCGTAAGTTTTCGGACAACATTTCACCGATAAAAATTGTCGTCAGTAATCCATCCGTAAAATTTACAGTCAGACGTTATTAGTTAGTAAATATTTTACTAACATAATTTTTACTAACGACGTTCATCCGTTAGTAATCAAGACCACCGATAGATTTTGAGTTTTACGATTAAGCATCGCTTTTTTGTAGTGAACGATTTGTATGTACCTATTCAGTTGCTAGCTATCACTAAGCTGCTAACACACATACATATACAACACAAGTGTGAAATTAATCTATAAATATATAAAGCCACAATTTTGGCTATTCACTTTTTGCCGCAAAACTTCATAAAATTCTTGCTACCATACTACATAATTCATGAGACATGTTATATAAAATATGATTCCAAACATTTCTCATTTTATGGCAAGATAAGTTGTCAGATCACATGAGAACTTTCAATTTGATAATTTCAAGGCACAAAATAAATATTCAACGGTTCTCTAACACTAACAAGTAAATATCCACCAATTATCTTGCTTGGTTATAATAACATGAAACAGACTGGAGTTATATTTCACATCCCTTTATTTGTCTAAGATAAGACATATTCTTCACTTTTTTATCTTTAACCATTCATGAAAAGTTCATTGGTCATTACAAACCCTACAGAAAATAATACGGAAGGTTATTGAATAGCAATGAGCAAACAAATTCCCACACAATCAGAGTGCTCAATGGCAAATTAAAACTTGAATATTAACATCTTCAGCATACATTAGGTAAGAGTAATAACAAAGTGCATATATAATAACTTCATAAGCTTATTGAAATCTATCTTTGATTGACTAATATCAGTATTTAAAGAAACCTAAAGAAACTTGAGTGCATAGTGTTAACTCTTAAGTTGACATGCACACACCTTAGCTAACATCTGCATAACAAATAATAACAATGCCACATCTTGCAGCAAAACCAAGAACATTTCAAGAACCAATGCTTATTATACCTTAACACATCCCTCCGTCCCGCACTACTTGCACTTATTTCCTTTCTGGGCGTCCCTCCCGCACTACTTGCACTTATTTCCTTTCTGGGCGTCCCAAGTTATTTGCACTCTTTCCATTTTTAGTAACAATTTATACCTACAGCCGTAATTGTTGACTTTGTCTATCACTCATTTCTTAATCTCCGTGCCCAAAAGGAAATGTGCGAGTAGTGCGGGACGGAGGGAGTAACTTATTAAGTATATTGAAATCAGATTTTGATTGACTAACATCAGTATTTAAATAAATCTAAAAAACATGAATGCAGTGTTTTAACTCATGTTCACACCTTAACTAACTTTTGCATGATAAATAATAACAAAGCCAGGTTGCACAAAACCAAAAACATATCAAGAACCAATGGCTATTAGACATGAATACATTACAAAAAAGTTCAGTTCAATTATCCAAAGGATAAATTTACTATCAGGTACATGTGAATATTACTCACAAATTAAAATATCGTAGAAAATAAATTCAAATTTTAAATTAAGAGCCAAAACACTCAAATTCCTCTATAAATAGAACACAAGGCAGAGATAAATGCACTCACCATTTCAGATTCTAAGTTTCATCAATGACTCCTTTCTTCAGTTTGCTAAAGATCTTAAACCATACACTTCCAAGTGGGTAATCAAAGCTCGATGTGAAGTCTCTGATCAAACAACAAGTTAAATATTAGTTCACTAGATTGTGTTCTTGAAGATCAGGAGGTATGCATCTAAATTTATAGTTTTAATTATCAATATGCAGAAAGTCTAATACAAGTTTAATTTATTTTTATTGCAGGGGACTTAAATTTATGCAAGTTTTCCATGTGATATAATGCATAAATTCAAAGACCAAATCAAAGAAAACAAAGTTTTATGTATTCGTAATTTCTTTGTGAATAAAAACCATGTAACAAACATAATCACTACAAACAAAAAACCGCCTATTTATGAACCCAAAAACTAAGTTCTTGAAGTGGAACACTTAAAATTCCTAGAACATGTCTTCCAGTTCAAAACTTTCAACGAGGTGGCAGAGATAAAAAGAATTGATAAAGAGCCACTATTCGGTAGAATTTCTTTTTCCTTTAGTGATTTTTGTTAAAGCTTTATACAAAATATATACAAATTTAATTTATTTATTGTCACAGATATAATGGGTGTTGTGGTGGATACTGGAAATGTGGTTACACAAGGAAACTCTAAACTCCTAGAGTTGCAGATAATGGATAAGTAAGACATGTTGTGCTTTAATATATAGTATATACTAGTATCACACCTGTGCACATATTAAAATATTTTAAAATATTAATTTTAAATTTTAGTTAGTAGAATGAAATTAAAAATAATATCATTATATAAAGTTTGTAAATAAAATAACTATGAATTACACAACTAAAACACACCATAAACTTAAAATTATTAATAACAAATTATTGAAATTTAGAGAGCTCTGATTCATCATATATGAATTGGGACATTTAAAACATCATTTGATTAAGAAGAAAAAATAAATCAACTGACATCACCTATAACAAAAAAATTCCAATTATAATAGTTACAACATGGTGTATAATAATAATAATAATAATAATAATAATAATAATAATAATAATAGAGAATTATATTTTAGTCATTTGATATTTACTCATATCCTCAATAACAACAAATATATTAAAAAAAACATCCTAAACAAAATTAATAAGAAGTTGAAAATTGTAGTGTCTTAGTGTCTACAACAACAAATGTAATATTTAAATATTTATTATTTACAACACTATTATTTTTAATTAATTATTTTTAAAAAATAATACATCCAAATCTAAAAATTACGTAATCTAATAATATAACTTTTAATCATTCTATACAGAAACTCAAAATAAATTAAGCCAATTATTTATTTCATGTGTTTTTAAGCCATAAGTAGAACTAACAAATAAACAACTAAACGAATACATACAAAAAATATATGAGTACTAAATTTTTAAATATAAATTTAACTTACAATAATTAAAAGATATACAAAACTCTACAATTTCTCGCGAAAGAGGGCACCGTCTTCTTCACAAATTCACTTATACAATCTAAACTCTTCAATTTCTGTATTTTTCTTCCAAATTTTTCGTCAAAGCTTTTCTCCTCCGTCCTTCTCTATCACGCACTAAATTAAATTGCAAATATGATGTGCTTCTTATTTACCAATGAATTAATGTATTTCAAAATAACAAAAAAAATTTCCAAGAAATAACATAATGTCATTGTAACTTATGTAAAATTAATTTGTAAAAATGATGCGTTTCTTATTTACTAAAGGATCAACATATATAAAAATAACACCAACAAATATTGTTATATTAAATTCATTTGCTATGAATGTAATTTTAAATGTAATAAGTATTAACTTTATAAAATATTTAAATTTTCTAACTATTGATTTAATAATATCCAAAAAAACATATACGTAAAGCATTACCAATATTCTAAAATTCTGCAAAATAATATACATAAACTATATTAATACAACAGGAATCTGTCCTACGATATTTTTCATTTTCTCAAGATATGAATCTATAACACTTTCTCATTGGACAACTAAAACTATATTATGCCTGCAACCAAAGTAACTTAAAAAATATATTAAACAGAAAATATAAACAATATGATGATTCAATACTCATTGTGAATCAACAATTTTAATATCGATGAACCGAGAATTAGATTGTGAGATAACCTTGTCGAGGTCGACGACAACGCCAATTATATCTACAAAAATAGACACCGAGACAATGTTAATAAGCAAATAATATTAATAACAATAATAATAATAGAAATAATAATAATTATAATAGTAATAATAATAATAATATTAAAAATTTACCATAAAGTGACTATCCAGCAACATTTTCAATCTCCATTTGATAACATATAATGGTTTTAGACAAATTAACTAAAAAACATAATAAGATAAGAAACAGCATCATACATACTTTCATGAAAAATACATTCCAAGTTAATGGCATTTGATTTGTCACCATATTTAGTCATTTCAAAAATACGCACACACCGGACTCGGATAACTGATTTGGTATTGCTAGGCGTTAGATCACGAAGGAATGTGAATTCCATGATTTAGAAAACTCTTCTTTCTCTAGAGGATTTGTGATAAAATGAGAGAAGATAAAGAGGGAGTGAACCCTAAGCTAGAAAATGATGGATATTTATAGGGAAAAAAACATAAAAAGCTATTCTAAACCCTAAACCCACCGTACATCACAAAATAAAAAGGTCTAATTTATCTAGCTAATAATGAAAATTAAAATAAATAATTGTTTAATTAGAGACCCTAAAACTTCCATTTCAATTGAATAATCATTAATGATTATTTAGTGAAATTAGTGCTTATGGTTTAAAAAAACGCCTAAAGAAGTTTATTACTCTTTCAAAATAATCAATGACATAATTAAATTGCTTTCATTGCTTTTAATTGGTTAGCCATTTCAATTGAATAGCGATCATTTTATTGCTCATTATTTAGTAAATTTAGGCGATGGTTAAAAAAACGCATAGAGAAGTTTTCTGATGTTTTTCATATAATCAATGGAAATATAACGTTTAGTATAACACCAAATATAATTGGTGAGATTGAGATTTGTAAACAGAATGATCAAGTGGTTTATCAAATTGACCGATCGAGTGTATCAGTTTGCAGTAATGTCATTGCGACTTGATCAAGGTGCTCACCTCTCTTTTTCATGAAAACATTTATAACTCCCTAACATGCAACTACTTTAAACAGTAAAGTAGCAAGTAGGGGGTCGATCCCACAGAGAAACTGATGCGTTGAGTGTGTGTTTAGTGAATAGGGTTCGGCTGCTGCCACGCTTTAAGTTGGGAGTTTTAAACTACTGGATTAAACTAGGCGGAATATAAACTAACTACTGGATCAAGTGACTCATCATGCTGGAAAATAGCGAACCGATCAAGTAAGCGACAAACTTGAATAAAAGATTTAACTACCTAAACATGCTACGAATCTACGAAACACTTTTCCATTCAACATAATGAAAGTCCAACATTGGATCTAGGATTTTTTTAAAGATAAAGATTAAACTAGAACAGTAGACGAAAATTCCGAAAATAAATAACTTTGATTTTTAACTCAAAACAGAATCGTGAAGAAGCGGAATACAAAACAAGAACGTTTCTTTGACTACGCAATAAAACGAAATTAAACTAAGCAACTAGATCTAGAGTATGAGAAAGCGAATAAAGCCGAGAGATCCTCGGTCGGAAACTTGAGACGGCGCCGAACAGATTTGGGTTTCTCTGTCGCTCCTTTCGGTCGCTCTCCTTCTAACTGGCCATTTCCACTCTCTAACCTAGGCTATTTTGGAACTTGGAACCAAGAACAAGCGGAAACTAAAACTAAAAAGAGAGAAGAAGAAGGTCTCCACTATGGCGCTGCGTCCTCCATTTATAAGCTCTTCACAACAACCTCCAGCTATGATAACAACTTTGGCAGCGTATATTTGCCCTTGCTGGGATTGCGCACCTCATCCGTTGATACGTGTCCTCCTTCTAGAATGTAGTGGTCCTTCGATAACCGAGTGAGGATTCACCTTCGTCCTTGCGCGTCTTATCCATCGATACGTGTCTCATTTTCTGTTTCACAGCTGTAGTCCTTGATAACTGATTGAGGATCGCCTTCCAGCGCATCGGCCATACGTGTCCTCCTTCTGGAATGTAGTGGTCCCCCGCCTAACTGCTTGATCACCACCTTGATAAACCCACACGGTTTTTGCCTTTTTCACCTTCTGCAACATCTTGATCAGTTTGGCCTTGTTGCCCTTGGTCAAGCGGCATTCCTGCACAATTAACACTCGCCTTCCGCATGAAACTGATCAAGTAACATACTTTTTACCCCTAAACCGATGCATGAAATAGGCCTTATCAAACTGCTCACACTTAAAACATACGTGTCCTCAAGTATAAAGAAAAAAAAATAAAAAGAGAATAAGACAAATTTCAGGCATGGTTTACTCGTTTCAAGAAAGTGAAAGAAGACGAAGAAAAACACAAGATTCAAAACAAAGACACATATTCACATAGATGCATAAAACCGAATAAACTTCCAAAAATCATACCCGAGGTCGAGGTCAATCCATTTGCCAGCAGCTTATGTTTTCTCCCTTTCGCGTTCACTTGATCAAGGTGTCAGTTCGTCAAGATAGCTCAATTTAAACCAATTGTTGGATTCACTCAGTCACTCATTTCTCACCAGAGATGTTATGACTGTTCACTCAGTAATTGCTACACATTTAATACCTCGAATCGGACTGCACAAGATAGTTCCTTAAGGTCTTTGTTTCGGTTGTAATGGGGCTTAGGGGAGTAACGTGTTAGGGTAGGGTCCTAGGGGTTCTAAGTTAAAAACCTTTAAAAATATAAACTGGAAAAAGAAAAAAGAAAAGCACATGAGTCAAGAGACCAAGATCTGAACAATTTTACTGGATCAAGCGGGGTTTCCTTCTTGCCACTTGACAACTCCCTTGGTCAAGCTAGGACCTTGCTTCTTTAACTTTCTGGCTTATTCTTAACTATTGACTTACTGGGTCAGGGTACAACTTTTTCCTGCCCGTTTTCAACTTTTTCTCAACTTTTTTCAACATTTTTTTGAACTGATCAACCTAACTTTTTATATTTGATCAACCCGACTAATGGACTTGATCAACCTGTCTACCCATTTATTTCGGCCCTTCTATCGCTACCCAATTTTCTTTGTTGAAATAATTCATCTCTCGACCCTTTTTTCTCATGTGTTTATAAAAATGTAAAAATTTGATTTTAAGGCTTCAAAAAACGGGTAAAAGTGTATACGACTCAATTTGGTTTACTAAGGGGTGTCGTGTTTGATGAGGCGTGTTCGTGAAACGAAAGAAAAAAAGGCTCGAATGGCTAAGTCCTAATTCCTTTAGTCCTTACTACTTGTGCAATTTTCATCTAAATATCAAAAAGCACCCTCTCGTATTTTTTTTTGTAAAAATAGTAGAAAGTGTTCTACTTTGGCTTATAACTCACATTTTAGAGAGGCTTCACAGAAGGTTTTTTTAAAAATGAGCATTTCCATCATACTTACTGAAGGGGTTGGCAGCGGAAGCGTGCGTTCTTACGGATCATACAAAACTGATCTATTTAGCAGATTATTCAGACAAAATCTATTCGCGTAATTATCACATGTATCATGCTCGCAACTTGAATTGTAAACATGCTTTAGCACAAAATATCTCTAAAACATGCGACTACGGAGTTAGCCAATTTACCTCGTTGATCCACTTGAGAATCGAAGATGGCTTGCGTGTTGTCTACGTGAAGATCTTGAGACCTCGACCTTGGATCTTCTGACTGGTGTCCCGGACTGTAGACTAATATTTGTGTGGGCAAATCTCACAAGTGTACTAGGACTTAAATAACGAAGACAGAAAACTGCTCACGAAAGGAGAGCAATTTTTTATTCTCTCTCTAGATGGAGAGGGACGAAAATTATGATTAGGAAAAAGTGTATTTTCTGTCTCCTTTATTCTCCTATTTATATTAAGTCACATATTAGGCCCAGTCAGGGATCAAAGGAAGAATTTGGACATGGCCTCACCCAATTAGCTTTTTAATAATTAAATTGAACCCACAATGTAATACATGCTTATACTGGAATATTACAAGCAACCACTACAGAAGTAATATTGCACTGCCTTTCCAAATCCGAAATTACAAGTATTCCGGGTTTCCTTTTCGTGTGTGTAATTCATTTCCCGTGCTTAAGATAGAAACATCCATTAATTAATCAATGCATGCTATGGACTTAATTAATTAACATATTTTAATCTCCAAGAGTGGACTTAGCAAGAAACTCTTATGTATTATTCACAGAGTAATTAAACTCCAACTAGCTAGGTTTCGAATAATAAAACCTTGTTTCGAGCTCCTCTTGTGGATGTTATCAGCCGAGACTCTCCTCGCACAAGATTCAACATAATAGCAATCCTAGCACCGCCAGATAATGATCACCACTACCTAATATACCTGGATCGTTGGGTGAAGAAAAACCCGCACCTTTGGTAAGTCAAAGTAGTAGATACTCAGTATCGTATGCTCAATGCTAACGTACATTGATTAAGAAATTAATTATCAAGACCTCGTCTTTCAGTAGATAGCATAAAGACTCGTCTTGCTGTTAGATCCATTCAGTGCTATACCACACCAACGTCATCTTATTTCAATAAGGCTTAGAAATAGTCGGACTGACATTGCAACCTTTCACGATAGGTAGTCTAGGCCTATCTAGGTTGTGAAATTATTATTTTTCTTTATTCAGGACTGACCGCGTACCTTAAATTGAGCGCAGCCCACAACCGGTCTACTAAAACAAAGACTTAGACTTTGTTATGTTCGCTTGTACATTTAAATATGCAATAAACATCCATTAAATGTAAAACATAACAACATCATGATAAAAATAATCTGTTGCATTCATTGGAAAATAATAATTAGAGTTTTACAGTATTCAATCACTCGAAAGGTGATTTCTAGTATAAAAACCCTAACAATCTCCCACTTATACTCAAAACAGCTTTCGAGTATACAAAACAGTAGTGCACACGTCTAAATTTCTCCCACTTATACTGAAAGCGAGTGGAGGTCTTGAATGAGTCGAACTCCCATCCCTTCAACGTGGCCCTCGAACGGTTTCTCCGCCAATGCCTTCGTAAAATGATCTGCCAGGTTGTTCTCTGACGCAATCTTGACTACTTGTATGTCTCATCTCTGCACTATATCCCTTATGATATGATACTTACGCTCTATGTGTTTGTTCACTTTGTGAGCTCTTGGTTCTTTCGAATTTGCCACAGCACCAAAATTGTCACAATAAACGGTGATGCTCTTGGGAAGATTCGTAACCACACCTAAATTCATAAGGAAGTTCTAGAACCATACTGCCTCTTTTGCAGCCTTCGAAGCGGCCAGATACTCGGCTTCCATGGTCGAGTCCGCGATGCATTTCTGCTTCACACTCTTCCAAATTACGGCTCCACCTCCTAAGGTGAACACATATCCTGAAGTAGATTTTCTCGAGTCCTGATCATCTTGAAAGTCTGAGTCAGTATATCCCAAAGGACAGAGCTCGGTTGCATTGTAAACTAGAGCATAGTCCTTAGTCCGTTTAAGGTACTTGAGTATGTTCTTTACGGCAGTCCAATGTCCTTTGCCCGGATTCGACTGATATCTTGCCAACATGCCAACAGCAAAGCAAATATCAGATCTAGTACAAAGCATAGCATACATGAGACTTCCAACTGCCGAAGCATATGGAATCCTTCTCATTGTTTGTATCTCAGACGGCGTTATAGGGCACATCTCTTGAGATAAATGGATGTCATGTCTAAAAGGTAAGAAACCTTTCTTGGCGTCCTGCATGCTAAAACGACTAAGTACTGTGTTGATGTAAGGTTCTTGAGATAAACACAACATCTTCTTTTCTCGATTCCGAAGAACCTTGATCCCGAGGATGTGTCCCGCGTCTCCCATATCCTTCATCTCGAACTGGTTTGACAACCATGTTCGTACTGATGACAACATCTTTTTATTGTTTCCAATTAGAAGAATGGCATCTACATATAATACTAAGAACAATACATTCCCCTTTTCAACCTTTTTATACACACAGCTTTCATTTGGGCACTTTTTGAATCCAAACTTTCGAACAGTTTGATCGAAACACTGGTTCCATGATCTAGATGCTTGCTTAATGCCATAAATAGCCTTCTTAAGCTTCCAAACCATGTGTTCTTTGCCCTTTATGGCATATCCTTCGGGTTGTTCCATGTAGATGGTCTCCTCAAGACCGTCGTTTAGAAATGCAGTCTTAACGTCCATTTGCCATACATCCCAATCCATATAAGATGCTATAGACAATAGTGTTCGGATCGATTTGAGCATGGCCACTGGGGAGAAAGTCTCGTCGTAATCGACACCTTCCTTTTGGGTATACCCCTTAGCCACTAGTCTTGCCTTGAAGACTTTAACTCGTCCATCGGGTCCACATTTACGTTTATATATCCACTTACTCCCAATGGCAGTACAACCTTCGGGTAGGACGGACAAATCGTAGACGTCTTTGTCTATCATAGATTTTAGTTCTGAATCCTTTGCTTTTACCCACTTGCAATGGTCCATATCTGCCAGCGCCTCCGCAAAGTTCCAGGGATCTAATACATTGATGTCCGAGGAGTGATCCATGGATTCCCCCAAACCAATGTATCTATCGGGCTCATGCGAGACCCTCTCACTGCGGTGCGACACTACAATACTTGGAGTAGAAGTTGAAGTTTCGGGAATTGTTTGTACACTTGGTACTTGTTCTTTGTTAATGGAACTTGTGACAGAAGTTAGCTCTTCAAGAGTCACTTCACTGCCGGGTTTATGATTCATTACATAGTCTTCCTCTAAGAATTTGACGGTAGATTGTCTAATAGATGGCTTGCAGAAAGCAAGGCATGTCCCCAAAATGAAATAGGTAGTCGTGCATAACTCATCATCGATCGAACCATGTTTAACAAGGTCCTGTTCCTTCTTTCAGCCACGCCGTTCTGCTGGGGCGTGCTCGGCGCAGTCAGTTGGGATTCAATTCCCGACTCCGATAAGTAGTTCAAAAACTCGGCACTGAGGTATTCGCCTCCACGATCAGATCGCAGGCATTTGATATTCTTACCATGATACTTTTCCACTTGAGCCTTAAAGTTCTTGAACTTGTCAAAAGACTCTGACTTGTGGGTCATCAAATAGACATATCCAGTTTTCGAGAAGTCATCAATGAATGTGATGAAGTATCGAAAACCACCTCTTGCTTCAGTAGACATTGGTCCACATACATCGGAATGAACGAGCTCAAGTACTTCCTTGGCCCTATTGCCCTTAGCCTGAAAAGGCCTCTTGGTCATCTTGCCTTCTAAGCATGACTCACACTTATGAAAAGGTTCCTCCTCTAGACCTTTAATTAGATCTTGTTGAACAAGAGAATGAATCCCTCTTTCATTAGCATGACCAAGTCTAAGGTGCCATAAGTACGTTTCGTTCATTGAACTTGAAGGTTCCTTTCGTTTCTTTGAAATTTTCGATGTTGTATTGAGTTCTGACTTACGATTATTAAACTGTGTAGATGTGATTGTGTACAGATCGTTTTCCATGATACCCCGGCAGATATAAGAGCCATCTTTCTTAATAACACAGTTGTCATTAAAAGAAATCGAATATCCATCAAAAACTAATTTAGAAATTGAAATTAAATTTCTTCTAAAAGAAGGTATCAACAAAACATTCTTCAAAATAAAAAATCTATCACTACTAAAACGCAAATAAACGTCTCCCACTGCAACGGCCGCCACTTTTGTAGTGTCGCCCAGCTGGACTTCGATCTCACGATCATGTAGCCGTCTTGTCACCTGCATTAAGTCAGGATCAAAACCAATATGATCAGTGGCTCCCGTGTCAATTACCCAAGTGCAAGTAGATGTCGAAGCCAAACATGACTCGACGACTAAAGCTTGGTGCATACCTGTAGCCTTGCCCTTTTTAGGACAGTCTGACTTCCAATGCCCATTTTCTCCACACTTGAAACACTTCCCCGTGGGCTTCTTGTTTGGCCTCTTTTTCTTCTTTCCCTTAGCCACTTTGCTCGATTCTGAGTTCGATGTCTGCCTTTTCCTTTGCTAGGCTAGAAGCCAGAGGAACGAGGCGCCGAAGTCATCATGGCCGCCTTAGCTTAGACCATAAGGTCCTCTGCTGACTGAAGTTCAGTCAACAGCTCTGCCAAGGTGTAGTTCCTTTTGTTCATCTCGAAATTGAGCTTGAACTATTGGAAGCTAGGGGGAAGACTTTGAAGGATAATAGTCACCTGGGACTCGGGATCGATCGTCCCTCCCAAGACCTCAATCTGGTTGAGGTGGCCCATCATCTCGAGGACATGGTCCCTCACAGATGAGCCTTCATTCATCGTCTTCGACATGATACTCCGAAAGGCTTGAGACTTTGCCGTTCGATTCTGAGTACCAAAGAGATTCTTGATATTCTGCATGATCTCGACGGCTGTTTCCATGGCTGAATGCTGATGCTTGAGCACTGATGACATAGATGCCAACATATAGCACTTAGCCATCTCATTTGCCTTATGCCACCGTCTGTGTGCATCTCTTTCTCCTGCCGCTGCGTTGGCTGGCGGCACTGGAGGTTGCGGGGTTGTGAGTACAAAGTTGTACTCTTCTGCTGTAAGAACGATATCCAAGTTTTGCTTCCATTCTATGTAATTTTGGCCCTCGAGTTTGTTTTATTTAAGAATTGCAGAAAGAGGATTGAACGACATATTGACGATTTGATTTGCACTGCAAAACAGAGCATTTTATCATTTGTCATAAACTTGTGTAAGAAGTTTGATTAGATTAACCATAAAACTTTTCAAAACCTTACAACTGTAAAATTAAAATTTTGTACCCTCCAGAGGAAGTCAATACGCATAGAAATCTTACAATTTTACTGGTCACAACACCGACGAATAGTCCAGAGACCAAGAGTGGCATGGCCGCCTAATGTTGCCTAAGCAAGACCACCAAATTTAGCATTACAGAGTCTCATTCCTACAACACACTCCCATAACAATGCTCATGTGCTGCTAACAAGATCAAGCTATCCCATAAATCCTGTGTTAACTTCTGAATCTTGTAGTTTCTTAGGATTATTGTCCCCACAAAGCAGGTGGCGATAATATTGGAAAACACACTCTAGTTCATACTATTTATATTTGAGAAGTTCGCCCTCATGAACTCGCTATTTCTTAGGATTATTGTCCCCACAGAGCAGGTGGCAATAATATTAGAAAAAAGCTTCATAAATTGCAGACCAATTGATGGAGACCATATACAAACGTTGAGTTCGTAATTATAGCTTAGATATTTTGGTTATGGTTTTTATTTAATTATCCTTAGCCTTGAGGCAGATTAAGGCTTGATTAAATTCTCTTGGTATTTAATATGCTGGATAATTAAATCTTTTATTCATAATTGGTATCTTCCTTTAGGAAAGTAATGTTCTAGAATCTAATTCTTATTCATGTCTATTATAAGATATATCTAAAATAATTAGGTTATTTAATTCTCATTAAGACATGAAAAATTTAATTCAAATTATTTCCATGTTCAACATTAGGAAGAGAAGTTTTATTATTTAATTAATTCATACATATCTATCCTGTTTATGATTCTAGATATATAAATATTAGGAAATTATTAAATTATTCTTGTCTAAATCATCTAGGAATAAAATAATATTATTTATTTCCATAGATATTAATAAAAATATTCCTAGAATCTAGGGAAATCTTTCAAAAAGATTTTATTACCATTAAATAATAATATTTTAATAATTTCTTTTAATTAAAAATTAAATAATCATTAAAATAATGTTTCATCGTTATCTCATCGCACGAGGTTTGCACGTACGATGAAGTCGTCGGACCACGACGTATCGACCATGACCACGTCTCGGCCAGCGGCTCGCGCACATGGCGCTGCTGCTCTCGGCCTACGCAGTCGCGTCGTGTGACACATCGCCTGTGACGGTGTCTCGGCCAGCCGCGCCGTCGGGTGTCGTGAGCGTCTCGGCCAGGAGCGCTCGGGGTGGCACGCCTCCTCTCGATCGCCTATTTCGACACATCCGAGACACGACGCTCCCTCTCCAGCGGCACACGTCGCGCGACTAGGCGTGCACATCTCGCCCAGTGGTTCGGAGCTTCGTCTCGGTCCTTCCGCCTGGGGTTTGGTCTCTCGGGCTCTCGGTTGAACCGCCGCACCGCACCAGCCTCGGTGTCCACCTTGGTGCGGGCGCCGCCTAGGGTTCGGTCTCAGTCGGCGGTGTGTACGAGCCCTTGCTCGTCTGCGCGTCGCCCCGTGATTGTGAACCCTTGGCTCCCACTTAATCGACAACCCTAATCCCGATAGCGCGTGGTGCGATCCATCTCGGCGCGAGCGCCGACAGATCGCACGTCTCGTGTGATCAAAAAATTTAAGTTATTTGATTCGGCAGTTCTCGTTCAACATGCATAAAAATTAAACAAAAACTAACACTACTAGAAAATTGGCTTATAATGACACTTAAAATTGTCACTAGAAAATTATTGTTCTGACACTTCATCTATAATGGCACTTGATGAAGTGCAGCACCGAGTACCTGTAGTAAGAGGTAGTGTGTAGATAGTACATCTATGATGGCACTTTTTATGTTGAAGTGTAGTAACAATATATTATAAAGTGCAATGAAAAGCTAGTGTGTAGATAGTACATCTATGCTGGCACTTTTTATAAAGTGTGATAAAAAAAGTGTAGTGAGAAGCAATTTTTCTAGTAGTGTAACAAGAACATGCTTCGTAATCAAATAACACATGCATACATGAATTTCGTGAAATTTAAATCCAAATAATCATAGCCAAAGACTGGCTCTGATACCAATTGAAGGGGTTGGTAGCGGAAGCGTGCATTCTTGAGAACTCGACCTCGGATCTTCTGACTGGTGTCCCGGACTGTAGACTGATATTTGTGTGGGAAAATCTCACCAGTGTACTAGGACTTAAATAACGAAGACAGAAAACTGCTCACGGAAGGAGAGCAATTTTCGATTCTCTCTCTAGATGGAGAGGGATGAAAATTATGATTAGGAAAAAGTATATTTTCTGTCTCCTTTATTCTCCTATTTATATTAAGTCACATATTGAGTCTAGTCAGAGATCTAAGGAAGAATTTGAACATGACCTCACCCAATTAGCTTTTTACTAATTAAATTGAACCCACAATTTAATACAAGCTTATACTGGAATATTACAAGCAGCCACTACAGAAGTAATATTGCACTGCCTTTCCAAATCTGAAATTACAAGTATTCCGGGTTTCCTTTTGTGTGTGTAATTCATTTCTCGTGCTTAAGATAGAAACATCCATTAATTAATCAATGCCTACTATGGACTTAATTAATTAACATATTTTAATCTCCAAGAGTGGACTTAGCAAGAAACTCTTATTTATTATTCATAGAGTAATAAAACTCCAACTAGCTAGGTTTCGAATAATAAAACCTTGTTTCAAGCTCCTCTTGTGGATGTTATCAAACGAGACTCTCCTCGCGCACGATTCAACATAATAGCAATCGTAGCACCGCCAGATAATGTTCACCACTACCCAATATATCTGGATCGTTGGGTGACGAAAAACCCGCACATTTGGTAAGTCAAAGTAGCAGATACTTAATATCGTATGCTCAATGCTAACGTACATTGATTAAGAAATTAATTATCAAGACCTCGTCTTTCAGTAGATAGCATAAAGACTCGTCTTGCTGTTAGATCCATTCAGTGCTATACCACACCAACGTCGTCTTATTTCAATAAGGCTTAGAGATAGTCGGACTGACATTGCAACCTTTCACGATAGGTAGTCTAGGCCTATCTAGGTTGTGAAATTATTATTTTTCTTTGTTCAGGACTGACCGCGTACCTTAAATTGAGCGCAGCCCACAACCGGTCTACTAAAACAAAGACTTAGACTTTGTTATGTTCGCTTGTACATTTAAATATATGCAATAAACACCCATTAAATGTAAAACATAACAACATCATGACAAAAATAATCTGTTGCATTCATTGGAAAATAATAATTAGAGTTTTACAGTATTCAATCACTTGAAAGGTGATTTCTAGTATACAAACCCTAACACTTACTCATTCAAACTAATCAAGTTAAGCAATCAAGTTTCCACATGTAAACACACTGACTCATTTTTCTAACTCGTTCTCAAGCATTCATATCTTTCATTCACCCAATTCCATGCATACTGTCCTAATTAATTCTATCTGTTGTTTATTATTTTTTCTTCTTTTTTTTTTAAACCCGACATGTGTGATTTGAAATGGACTAACCTTCCCCCCTTCCACTGCATATTGGCTCGCCCTCGAGCAACTTGATGCAATGGAAAAAAGGTTTGGCAATGGCACAGGCATAACAAAAACCTAGTAAACTTCTCACACTTAGACCAGACAATGGGCTAAGTGGGAGATAGTGCCAAAATAAAAAACATGCCGAAACAAGGAAAAACAAGAATAGCCCAGAAACACAGAGTCAAGAACAACAAATCCATAAACTTCTCACACTTAGATCATGTACTGGGCTTGAAAATTTTCCACCAACTACGCCATCATTTGTTTAATGCGCAGCTTCCATCCGTCATCCCTTTGGGCAGCCTCCTCAGTCTGCTCTACCCTCGGCGTGGGCATTATTGCCAGCCGGGCCCCTTGGTGTTTGCTCGGGCTGGCTGGGCGATCAACTTGCCTCTGCCTTCCTTCCAGTTGGCCCCTTGATTGTTCCTTTTGGCCATTGGTGTAGAAGCGGAATCCCCCCTGTAGCACCTTTTCCAGTACCTGTATTCTGAAAAAGTAATCCGGTTCAGGGCGAGGGCAATGGAGGGGGCGTGTAACACTCTCCTGATTCTCCAGAATCCAGTTCCTCTTCAGGTAAGCTCCCAAGAGGTGACAAATGTTCAAGTGGCGAGCCGGTCGGGTAGCGATTTGATTGATAGAATAAGCCAGCCAGAAGCCAAGGTGGACTCTCCTCTGTTCCTTCATGCAACACATGAAATAGAGCTCAGCCAGAGTGATCATGGCTGTGGTGTTGGCTTGACCCAGGAGGTTGCAGCCGAGGTATACTTGGGCTAGACGGAGAGTAGGGTCCGCAATATGATTACCCCTGGACTCAGAGGCCTTGAATACTGGAGCTCTTTCGTGGCTGAGGGCTTTCCAAACTGTCTATTGATCGAAGTCAGCCTTTTTGTTCGGGAGGCCTATATCTCGCCCAAACCACTCTGCATGTGCCACCTGGCTGTTTGTATAGAGCCCCATTTGGATGGAAAACTGATTTAAGCTCATGTGTTGCTGGCGGCCAAACACTCTGAACCTGACGCTCCTGGTGTCAAGGTCGACCTCACCACTAAACCGAAAGGAGGTGAAAAACTCCTTGGCCAAGACCTCTGCAACAGGGGTCTCATCAATCTCCAAAAGCCTCTCAAAGCCAATCCCGGTTATGTACTCTGTAAACTTCTCCTCAACCTGTATCTTCTCTAGGGCAGGTTGGTGGAGCTTCTTCCCTGATTTCAGCCTCTTTTGCTTAGTCACCCTCTGGTTGACCTTCTCCTGCCATTTTGGATTATCAAACTCTAGCATCCGCTTGAGGAGGTCTACGGTCAGAACCATAGACTTTTTGGAGTAGTCAACAGTAGGGGCGGGCTCAGGCCTCCCCATGCTTCTTCTGGAAGTTCGGGTCCAGCGTAGCTCACGTTCCTCGGTCTCGTTGCCTTCATCATTGTCACGCGGCAGAGGGGCAGCTGGTTGGTCGTCATCCCTGATGACTATCCCCAGGACGGCAGGGCGTGGTCTTCTTTTAGGGGATGGCTGAGAAATCTCCTTCCCCTTCATTTTCTTCTCCTTTCTTACTTGGTTGTCCTCCACAGCCTCGTCTTCATCGATCAGGCGCCGCACCCGGCGTGGCTGTTGGTGTAACTGTTCCTCCTTCCTCCGTGACTGGGTGCCATCCCTAGGCTCTACTTCCTCAATTAAGGCCCGCACACGGCGCGGCCTGTGGTGTAACTGCTCCTCCTCCCTCTCAGAGCATGGCTCATCATATATCGTCCGCAAAAGGTTCCAGTCGACCCCCCTACTCTGAAGTAGTACATCACTGGGGAGGGGCTGTCGGACCTCCATGTCATCCTCAATCTCCACCACCTCAATCAGTGGTAGCTCCTGGAAGTGGGCGGAGTTGGAGCCTCCGCCACTCAGGGGTGACGGGATATCTTCGGCACAGACACCTTCTTCCTGTCCGGGACTAGCTCTACCGACATCTTTGACTGCCCGCTCGATTTCCGGCTCCTCCAGCCTCGGGGTAGGCATGCCCTCGGAGAAACGAGCGACAGGCTGCTCAATAGCTTCCCCTTCCTACACATCGTTCGGGTCCTCCACCACTACCGTCGCATCACTATAGTGGTCCAGCAGCTCCATTGGGTCGGATTCGAGATTTAGGGATTTGGAAGGTGGAGGCAGACTTTGTGTTTTGGGTGGAGAGGATGGTGGAATTTGTGGTTCAGAAATCGGAGCGGAATTTCTAGATCTAGGAAATACTAGGTTAGCTCTAAGATGGGCGAAAGCCGCCGCGGCGTCCGTCCCGATGGGTAGACTATCGAGGAGTCTCTCTAGTTGCCTTGAAAACGCCAGATCTACTGTGGGGAGTGGGGGAAGTGGAGTGGCGGCGCTAGGGTTTGCAAGCGGCGCTGCCGAAGATGGAGCGGAGGTTTGCCGCCCACTGCTTCCGGCACCGGGACCGACGTCCCTTGAGGATGTAGCTTTCTCGCTTGCTCCAGTCTTCTTCATTGTACTGGTATTTGTGGGATTTTTGTGTGAAAAATGATGGCGATTTGGCTAGGGTTCTTGCGAATTTGAGAGAAAAATCGAGATAGAAATATGAAAGAGTACTGTGGGCGGTTGGGAAAAATGAAGTACGGTTTAGAAATACTCTCTTTAATTTGAATTTTTAGACTGTTGGCGTCCCGGCGACGCTTCAAGTACTAGGCGGGGCTTTTCAGAATAGCTGGCTTCCTCAATACGCTTCGCCTTCAAATGCGACTTTTCAACCTTTGAGCACGCCTTTTCAGTTCCCTGCCTTGATCAAGCCAACAACATTAAACCACCAATTTAAATCCAGAATCGAACTGATCAAGCGGACAAGTAATTCCAGATGAATACTCAATCAATAACCACTTAATCAGTTTAACCTTATTTTTAGATTTATATATATATATATATATATATATATATATATATATATTGTTGTTTAAAATTAATAATCATAAAAAACTATTTTCATTAAGCTACCAAGGAGTTGACTGAGTGCCCTTAGGATGTCACTTGATCAGTTTGTAAGTTTAGAAATCAACAGTTGCTCAATCAAGCAGACTACCCAAAGGTACCCAGTTACTCCTTCTACCTGCTATCACTGGAGAGATTTAGGCATGAATAGTGGAATTTCTTAATTTCTTCCACCACGCACACCTCGGTTCCATCCCTGTAGAACTTCACTCTATGGCCATTCACCAAGAAGGAAGACGAGTCAGGGTCGCTTCCTTGAAGTTCAATTGCTCCATTTGCTCGTATGGCGATGATGGTACAGGGGCCTATCCACCTTGACCTCAGCTTCCCTGGCATCAGTTTAAGTCTTGATTGGAATAGTAGCACCTTCTGTCTTGCCTTGAGCTCCTTCTTTTTAAGGTTTTTTTCATGCCACATCTTCGTTCTTTCATTATACCACATGGTAGAGTCATACGCGTCGAGGCGGAGCTCTTCAAGCTCCTGCAGCTGCAACTTCCTCTCCTCAGCACGGGCCTCGACGTTCAGATTCATCTCATTGATAGCCCAGAAGGCTTGATGCTCAATTCCCACCGGTAAATGGCACATCTTCCTGAATACCAGACGGTAAGGGGACATCCCGATCGGTGTTTTGAAGGCAGTCCTGTATGCCCAGAGCGCGTCCTCTAGTCGACGACTCAAGTCCTTTCGCGTTGGGTTTACTGTTTTCTCTAGGATTACCTTGATCTCTCGGTTGGACACTTCAGCTTGGCCATTCGTCTGGGAGTAGTAAGGTGTGGACAGTTGGTGGTGGACTCCATATTTCTTCATCAAGGCTTCTATAATTCGGTTGACGAAGTGAGTGCCTTGATCGGAGATGACGGCCCGCGGTACTCATACCGGGTAAAGATATTAGACCTTAAGAGCTTGGCCACCTCCTTTGACTCACAAGTCTTTGTTGCCTTCGCTTCAATCCACTTGGACATAGTCCACCGCTACCAGAATATACAAGTTTCCTTCAGACGATGGGAACGGTCCCATGAAATCCATCCCCCAGACGTTGAAAATCTCGCACACTATCACTGGGACTTGCGGCATTTCATCCTTTGCTGAGATTCCTCCCGTCAATTGGCATCGGGGGCACATCCTGCAGAAATCATATGCGTCCTTATGGATGGAGGGCCAGTAAAACCCACTATCAAGTACTTTCCTCGTTGTCTTCTTTGGACCGAAATGACCGCCACATGCTAGTGTGTGGCAGTGGACCAATACGTCCTCTTGTTCCCACTCAGGTATGCAGCGGCGGATGACTTGATCAGCTCCCATCTTCCACAAATAAGGATCGTCCAAGTAGAAGTAGCAGAAATCGCTCATAAGTTTCTGCTTTTGCACTCTTGTGACCTCATCATTTCTGGGTAGTTCGTCCGTCACCGAATAATTGGCCATTCAGCAAACCATGGCTCCCTCTGCCCCTGAATCTCTTTCCTTTGGTCAGCTTGATTTACCTTCTCAGCGTGGTTGATTGACTGAAGGCTGGACTTCGACTTGATCAGGTACTGATGCACTATTTATTAGCACTAAAAATACCTGCAAGCATACAGGGTAGATCTAGTATAGCTAAAGGTCAGTACCGGATATCGAACACAGGGAATAAGATTGCAACTGACTACCATATACTAAGCATCATATACTATCTAGAGACACGTGATTTTTGGGTTGATTAATTAAACTAGACTGAAAGAAATAAACAAAAAAATATAAAACATAGAAAGAAATAATACAAAGCAGGCTTAAGAATGTAGAATTTTAGGATCCAAAAACACAATCGACTTCCTTGAATTACGGTCTCCAGAGCTATTAAGTTGATCACAATTATAGATTAAACCCCCTCCCGAGGTGAGAAACCTGTAGATTAGGTGATAGGATTGAAGTCCCCTTCTAACCCTTAAACCCCTAACTCCTAAAAGCATATAAGATCAAAGACCTCACTCAAAACCTCAACTCTCCCGAGTTCTATTGAATTAAGGTGTGAATTATCCCTTTTTCCAAGTCAATTATTTCGTCTCCCGAGTACTCTAATAAACTCTAACATGTATTCAAGAGGTAGCTAATCAATTGAACATAGAAAGCACCAGATAAATCAAATAACTGCAAGAGCTAACAAGGAAAATCAATCGAATATCTATACCAAAAATTCTACAAAAGATGTTCTACTCATAGACAAGTAAAAACTACAATTAAAGTACGAGACATGAAAGAAATTGATAAAACCCAAGGTTGAATCTTCAATCTTCAGTCTTCTCTTGCCTGGATCTGCAAAGCTCCGCTCCAATGGAAGATGGATGAATTATGTGCGGATTATGGAATGGAAAGAGGTGTAGAGTTGGAGAAGGATTGGAGGCTCTGAGATAAAGATTATGAATTAGGTTCAGAGGTATTTATAGGCTGGAAAAAGGTTTATTTTTGATAAATTTCGTGCCCTACAAGAAATAGGAGAGATTTGGCTTCATAATATAATAATTTCTTTTCTTCCGTGAATTTCCGCCTAATTTCCGCCAGATTTTGACTGCACTGCGCGATGTTTGTAAAATGGTCATAACTTTCTCCACAGAACTCCGATTTAGATGTTTAAGGTATCCACGCGAAGGTCTTTCGAAGAAGAAGAGACTAGTATCTAGTAGGCACTGATTGGACTTCAAAATCGCTTCCAGAATGGGCTCGAACAGAGGCTGCTGCACTTTGGCCTTTTTCCCACCTTTTTCTATCTTTTTCTATCATTTATCAACAAACACGTCAAAAATACCAAATGTATAACATATGCAATTTAAGAACATAATTTGCATGATTGACATTTAAAACAAGTCAAATCTAGTCCTTAAAAACATGCAAAATCTGTGTTTGTCAACTCCCCCAAACTTAATTATTTGTTTGTCCTCAAACAAAACAAGAGAAAAACTACTAAAGACACACGGATGCTAAGAATTAGACTTCATAGTTGCCTCAAAAGTTGTAACAAGAAATGAAGAGTTTGACAAGAATACAAATCAAATCAAGCAAGTCTTATTAGTGCATTTTCATTACTAGCTCGTTGATCACCTTGAAGTGCATGCGCTCACAAGTGTTTAGAATGTGTTTATCACTCACTCTCAAAGTGTATAAGGTAAAGAATATATGCTCTCAGATCATGCAACATGCAAAGTTTACCATAGGCTTGCTCGATGTCTAATCCCTCCTCTACTTTATGTGATTAAAATCAAAAATCCGAAAGGTCTTTATTTTCGGTTATAATGTAGGCTCTTTGGTAATGTGAGGAAATATGGCTAAAAAGTAACTAATCCCAAACAAAGCACAAGTGATCAATTTCTACTACATCAAACATAGCACTGCACCAACAATTCGAATCTCAGTAAATTCTAGACTTTGTCTAAATTTCTTCTCACTTCCCAAATTCCTTTGATTTTTTTTTCTTTTCATTTTTTTTCTTTTGTACATCCTTTCTTTTTTTTCTTTTATGCACAAACCAAATATCTCATTCAAACCACAAATGTCTATGCACTTTTCACAAGTAAGCACACTACTTTTCTTTCTACCTTATCTCTCCAACTCTTTTCATAAGATATGAACTAACTTTCTCCAAGAGTGTATGAATATTCCCCCTTTATTTAGCTTCTAAAGAAAAAGGCTTTAAAGGCTCAAAATGGCTAGCTAGGGAAAAATATTTTGAGTAAGGTCAATAATTTGGATATATAAAGTAGCTAAGAGGATGGCCTAACGTCCTCTTTTATCATTTAAACACTTTGCAGACTTGAGCAGACTAGGAGCAAGTTTTAGAAACAAATACATGAATATAGATAAATCACACAAGAAAGAAATTTATGGCTCAAGTCTCACAAGGTATAAGCAAGATTCAAGGCAAACAAGCAATTCATTATTTATGCACATTTTCACTAAATCTTCAAATCAATGCATCAAGTCAACTCAATCAACACATAAACGTACTTTTAATCATAGGCAACTCAGTCTGACGTTCCTAAACATGAGTATTTCTAAATTTTCTATGTTATGGTCATGACAAGATTCACCTCGGGATTATTAAAAAACTAACAAAAATAAGCAAAAACAACTAAACTCATGCACTATTTATTAGCACTAAAAATACCTGCAAGCATACAGGGTAGATCTAGTATAGCTAAAGGTCAGTACCGGATATCGAACACAGGGAATAAGATTGCAACTGACTACCATATACTAAGCGTCATATACTATCCAGAGACACGTGATTTTTTGGGTTGATTAATTAAACTAGACTGAAAGAAATAAACAAAAAAATATAAAACATAAAAAGAAATAATACAAAGCAGGCTTAAGAATGTAGAATTTTAGGATCCAAAAACACAATCGACTTCCTTGAATTACGGTCTCCAGAGCTATTAAGTCGATCACAATTATAGATTAAACCCCCTCCCGAGGTGAGAAACCTGTAGATTAGGTGATAGGATTGAAGTCCCCTTCTAACCCTTAAACCCATAACTCCTAAAAGCATATAAGATCAAAGACCTCACTCAAAACCTCAACTCTCCCGAGTTCTATTGAATTAAGGTGTGAATTATCCTTTTTTCCAAGTCAATTATTTCGTCTCCCGAGTACTCTAATAAACTCTAACATGTATTCAAGAGGTAGCTAATCAATTGAACATAGAAAGCACCAGATAAATCAAATAACTGCAAGAGCTAACAAGGAAAATCAATCGAATATCTATACCAAAAATTCTACAAAAGATGTTCTACTCATAGACAAGTAAAAACTACAATTAAAGTACGAGACATGAAAGAAATTGATAAAACCCAAGGTTGAATCTTCAATCTTCAGTCTTCTCTTGCCTGGATCTGCAAAGCTCCGCTCCAATGGAAGATGGATGAATTATGTGCGGATTATGGAATGGAAAGAGGTGTAGAGATGGAGAAGGATTGGAGGCTCTGAGATAAAGATTATGAATTAGGTTCAGAGGTATTTATAGGCTGGAAAAAGGTTTATTTTTGATAAATTTCGTGCCCTACAAGAAATAGGAGAGATTTGGCTTCATAATATAATAATTTCTTTTCTTCCGTGAATTTCCGCCTAATTTCCGCCAGATTTTGACTGCACTGCGCGATGTTTGTAAAATGGTCATAACTTTCTCCACAGAACTCTGATTTAGATGTTTAAGGTATCCACGCGAAGGTCTTTCGAAGACGAAGAGACTGGTATCTAGTAGGCACTGATTGGACTTCAAAATCGCTTCCAGAATGGGCTCGAACAGAGGCTGCTGCACTTTGGCCTTTTTTCCACCTTTTTCTATCTTTTTCTATCATTTATCAACAAACACGTCAAAAATACCAAATGTATAACATATGCAATTTAAGAACATAATTTGCATGATTGACATTTAAAACAAGTCAAATCTAGTCCTTAAAAACATGCAAAATCTGTGTTTGTCAGGTACAAAGGCTGGGCCTCATTGTCCTCTTCCATGATGCAGCTCAGGTGATCAGCCACTCTATTCTCACTGCCCTTCTTGTCGACTGCCTCCCAGTCAAACTCTTGCAGCAGGAGTACCCACCTGATCGAGCGCGACTTCGTCTCTTTCTTCGCCAGAAGGTATTTGATCGCCGCGTGATCGGTGTAGACAATTACTTTCGAGCCCAGCAGGTAGGGTCTGAATTTCTCGAATGCATAGACTACTGACAGCATCTCCTTCTCTGTCGTATCGTAATTTTTCTGCACTTGATTGAGAGTCTTTAAAGCGTAGAAGATAAAGCTTTTCCCATCAATCTTTTGACCCAAGACCGCCCCTACTGCATAGTCTCTTGCGTCGCACATCACCTCGAAAGGGTGACTCCAGTCGGGGGCGCGGATGATCAGAGCACTGATCAGTCTATACTTCAAAAGCTGGAAAGCGGCCTTGCAGGCATCGGAAAATTTGAACTCCACATCATTCTAGAGTAGTCTCGTCAAGGGCTGGGCTATCTTCGCAAAATCCTTGATAAATCGTCTGTAAAAGCCTGCATGGCCCAAGAAAGTCCTGATCTCCTTTTGATTTGTTGGATACGGGAGCTTTGCTATAACTACCGCTTTGGCTTGATCCTCTTCTATTCCTCTGCTTGACACCACGTGGCCCAGGATAATGCCTTCAGTGACCATGAAATGACACTTCTCAAAGTTTAAGACCAAGTCCTTCTGCCGGCACCTCTCCAGAACTCTATTTAGGCTATGTAGTCCTTGCTGAAATGTGTCCCCATAGACGGTAAAATCGTCCCTAAAGATCTCGATACAGTCTTCTAATAAATCAGAGAAAATGCTCATCATGCATCTTTGGAAGGTACCTGGAGCGTTGCAGAGGCCAAATGGCATCCTTCTGTAGGCGTAGGTGCCGAAGGGGCATGTAAAAGTGGTCTTCTCCTGGTCCTCTGGATTCACCGCAATCTGGAAATAGCCACTATACCCATCGAGGAAACTGAAGTATTGTTTCCGGGCCAATTTTTGAAGCATTTGGTCGATGAATGGCAGTGGGAAATGATCTTTCTTTGTGGCCACATTCAGTTTCCTGTAATCAATGCACATCCTCCATCCAGTGACTGGTCTTGTGGGAATCAACTCGTTCTTCTCATTTTTCACTACCTGGATTTCTCCCTTCTTTGGGACCATATGAACTGGACCGACCCAGTTTCTATAGATGATTCCTATAGAAACCAACTTGACTATCTCCTTGAGCACCTCTTCTATCATGTTGGGGTTGAGCTTAAGCTGCTGGTCACGGTGTGGTTTAGCCCCTTCTTCCAACCAAATGTGGTGCATGCATAAATCTGGGCTAATACCCACCAAATCTGTCAGCTTCCACCCGATGGCCTTCTGATTACGCCTCAGCACCTCCAGCAATTGATTTTCCTACCCCTAGGTCAACTGATTGTTGATGATTACTAGCAATGTTTTGTTTTCCCCCAGATAGGCGTACTTCAACTGCGCAGGAAGCGGCTTCAATTCCTTCGCGGGTGTGGGTACTGCAGTAGGCAGAGGGTTCTATTCCGCTTCTCTTCTCAGTTAGGTGCCTTGATAAGGAAGCTTCTCGAGGCTCGACACTTGAGCGATCCCGCTTGACCTAGCTGGTCGCGGTCGCTCACAGAAATCCATCATTGCCTTTGCTATGACTTGATCATCCATCTCGCCCACTTTCATGGCCTCGTACTAGTCCACGATCTCCTTCTCAACTTCTTTATCCGCGACGAAGTCTGTGAACTGCCTCTGTAGGAATTTTCTTCGAGATATTCTTGCACTAGCGACTCGGTCACGTCCACCGAGTATATGTTCTCATTATCCGTCGGCCTCTTCATTGCTTTGTCAATGTTGAATGTAAATTGTTCTCCGTTGAAATCCAGACTGATCGTCCCATTACGGACGTCGATTATAGTGTTGGCCGTGGACAGGGACGGTCTTCCCAATAAGACTCCACTAGACTCCTTCGATGTTGGCTTTGACATTTTTATCACGAAGAAGTCAGCTGGGTACAGGAAATTGTTCACCTTCACTATTACGTCTTTGAGAATCCCTTCTGGGTGAATGCAAGATCTGTCGGCTAGCTGTATCATGACGTCGGTATCGACAAGCTTAGCCTCTCCCAACTTCTTGTAGATAGAATAAGGCAGAACATTGATAGACGCCCCTAAATCGCACATTGTGTGCTCCACTTGAATATCTCCGATAGAAATCGGGAGCATGAACATCCCTGGGTAAGTCTTCTTTGATGGGAGGTCGCTCCGTTGGATTACTGCAGAGACATTCTCCTCTGTAATAATCCTTCCTTCTTCATTGACCTTGCCCGCCAGGTAGTCCTTGATAAACTTGCTGATTGGGGGCATCTTTAACGCCGTCAGGAGTGGCACCTTGACTTCCACGTCCTTGAATAGACTGGCCACATCAATCGTGGCGTCTCCATTCTTGGTGACCATTCCACGGTATGGGTAGGGCTTGACCTTCTCAATTTCCTCACTTTGACCTTCTCCCGAGGTTTCGCCATCCACTTTCGCTTTGCCCTTGTCTTTTCCTTTGGCAGCTTGATCAGAGGAACTGGACTCCCATTCTTCTTGGCTCGGTCCGGGTATAGATGCTGGGGACACCGCAGGTGAGCTGGGGCTCTGATATATCTTCCCTGACCTCAGGGAGACTTCGCTTATGTTTTCCCGCCCAGTCGGCTGCACCGTGGCAGGGATCTTCCCTTCATTCCCTATCAGTTCTCCCAGCGACATCGCAACTTGATAAAGTTGTTTTGTAAGCATATCCAGAGCAGCCCTTTGTTCCTTCTGTGCTTCCTGGATCTCGCGCATCGCATCGTTAGGGTGGTGTGGAGCCATTACCTCCCATGGACCTTCGTTGGGGTGTTTGTTATATCTTTGATTCGAAGGTCCTCCACCGTGGCTGGGCTGTGGGAAGTCTGATGGATCGTAGTGCTCTGGCTGATACTGGGGCTGATGGTATTGTTGGTTCCCTGGGTGCTGCTGATTTCCCCTTTGATGTGGCAGAACATAGCTCACCACTTGATTGTTCGGTTACCTTTCGGAGTTGCTTGGCTGGGGGCCTTGGTGCCTATATCCCCAGTTCCCTTCCTGCTGCCTGTCGGACCAGTTGCCCTGGAGACACTGCTTGACCAACTGCCTTGTGGGCCCGCCTGACCAGTTTACTTGACCACTTTGCATTTTGTTTCCTCCATTGTGTGGTCTCTCTTGATTTCTAGCGGGCCAATTGGGCTGCCCCTCGGAGGATTGTATCTGTTGTGTCGACGGTGGAGGCGGTTGGCTTGGGTTATGATCACTCCACCTAAAATTAGGATGATCTCTCCATGGAGCATGCATCTGCTTTCCCTGGATCCAGTTGCCATTTGGGTTCCAATGGCCGACAGCATTCACCCGAGTTTGCGGCTCCGCTTCAGGAGGAAACTCGCAATAATAATAATGGTGCTCCTCCGGCGGTGGTGGCACATATGGCTTCTCCTTGGGAGCAGGCGGTGGAGGCGCTCAGGACTTCTCTACTGCTTCTAGCAGCTTTTTCTCCATCTGCTCAAATCGAGCCTCCAGCTTCTCGTCGCTTCGTGCCTCTGCGGCGTGCACCGCTCCTCGTCTATACTGGCCGCGGGAGGTTTCATACGATCTCTTTGCTTCAATTAGCCTCTCCAAAATACTCTTCGCTTGGCTGAACGGGGTTTTCGAGAAATCCCGTTGGGCAGCTAAGTTGAGATCATTCTTGCTATCCACTATCAATCCACCATAGAAGGTTGAATAGATCTCTCGCTCTCCCATCTTGTGATTCGGACACGCTTGAAGCAGTCCTTGAAATCTGTCCCAATATTGGCCCAGAGGCTCATCATACTCCTGCCTTGCCTATGTAATTTCTCTTTTCAAGGCACTTGTCTTTGACGCTGGGAAGAAACGGTCCAGGAAGATCATGCGAAACTCGGCCCAGGTTCTAATTGAGCCTTCTGGTAGCCTTCTCAACCAGATTCCTGCATCACTCTTCAAAATGAAGGGTATCGCCTTGAGCCTATAATCTTCTGATGTGGACCCAGCCGGTACGGGTTGAATGTCACAATATCTGCAAAATTCTTCTAAAAAGGCATAAGGGTATTCTTTCGAGAGTCTATAGAAATTTGACAACACCGCGAGCACCCCTGATTTGACTGCGATTGCCCGTATTCCTGGGGTAACTGTGATGGCATAAGTGGGCTCCTTCTCGTCATGAGCGTGTAGGGAGTCGATTCCCCAATCGTTGTCTACGACGACCATCTGCTTTTCTGCTTCCTCGAGTAGTGGTGGTTTAGGCGGCGTGGTCTGTTCTCCTTCCTCCTCACTGGTCAGTTGCACATCAGTTGATGACGAAGCTGTTGCTGCTAACGCGGCTCTATAACGAGTGGTTACTACACCGGCCTCCTGGACTCTCCAATGAGCGTTTGTATTTCTGTGGATGAGAAGATGATTCCAGTGTCCTCCGCGGTGGTACCTTCTCATAAAAAGAGAGAAAAACAAATTAAAAACAAGGAACAAAACTATTTACACCTATGCACTAAACACATCCATGTAATAACACCATGTTTCCCCGGCAATGGCACCATTTGGTGAGATTGAGATTTGTAAACAGAATGATCAAGTGGTTTATCAAATTGACCGATCGAGTGGATCAGTTTGCAGTAATGTCGTTGCGACTTGATCAAGGCACTCACCTCTCTTTTTCACGAAAACATTTATAACTCCCTAAGATGCAACTACTTTAAATAGTAAAGCGGTAAGTACGGGGTCGATCCCACAAAGAAACTGGTGCGTTGAGTGTGTGTTTAGTGAACAGGGTTCGGCTGCTGCCACACTTTAAGTTGGGAGTTTTAAACTACTGGATTAAACTAGGCGGAATATAAACTAACTACTGGATCAAGTGACTCATCATACTGGAAAATAGCGAACCGATCAAGTAAGCGACAAACTGGAATAAAAGATTTAACTACCTAAACATGCTACGAATCTATGAAACACTTTTCCATTCAACATAATGAAAGTTCAACATTGGATCTGGGATTTTTTTAAAGATAAAGATTAAACTAGAACAGTAGACGAAAATTCCGAAAACAAATAACTTTGATTTTTAACTCAAAGCAGAATCGTGATGAAGCAGAATACAAAACAAGAACGTTTCTTTGACTACACAACAAAATGAAATTAAACTAAGCAACTAGATCTAGAGTATGAGAAAGCGAATAAAGCCAAGAGATCCTTGGTCGGAAACTTGAGACGACGCCGAACAGATCTCCACTCTCTAACCTAGGCTATTTTGGAACTTGGAACCAGGAACAAGCGGAAACTAAAACTAAAAAGGGAGAAGAAGAAGCTCTCCACTATGGCGCTGCGTCCTCCATTTATAGGCTCTTCACAACAACCTCCAGCTATGATAACAACTTTGGCAGCGAATATTCGTCCTTGCTGGGATTGCGCGCCTCATCCATTGATACATGTCCTCCTACTAGAATGTAGTGGTCCTTCGATAACCGAGTGAGGATTCGCCTTCGTCCTTGCGAGTCTTATCCATCGATACGTGTCCCCTTTTCTGTTTCACAGCTGTAGTCCTTGATAACTGATTGAGGATTGCCTTCCAGCGCATCGGCCATACGTGTCCTCCTTCTGGAATGTAGTGGTCCCCCGCCTAACTACTTGATCACCACCTTGATCAACCCACACGGTTTTGGCCTTTTTCGCCTTCTGCGCCAGCTTGATTAGTTTGGCCTTGCTGCCCTTGGTCAAGCGGCATTCCTGCACAATTAACACTCGCCTTCCACGTGAAACTGATCAAGTAACATACTTTTTACCCCTAAACCGATGCATGAAATAAGCCTTATCAATAATGGTCTTGAGAATTTGTTAAATGCACATTATTTCATTAAAAGAATTGTAACAACACGGTTACTCATTATAATGCTTAAAAATTAGTCAAAGTCTTTATTAATATATCTAAATAAATATTCATAGCAACTACATATAAATATTCATAGCAACTACTTATAAATATTCAAATTTGAACCTAAAACTTATAAATATTTAAATTTAAATATTAAAAAATAAGGCCAAAACTCTGTTTAGAGGATATACTCTGTTTAGAGGTTCAAATAATTAAGTTTGTTGATGCATGCACACAGGAAGGAAATTACTGCCTTATGGATATGTAGAAAGATAGAGATAGTGCTTCGTCACTATGGGGAATGGTTCTATTTATCATGCAAGATCTGTGGCAAAAAAGTTGATAAAGCAGAACAGTACTACTGCAACAAATGCATTAAACACTATTATGAAGCAATTGAAAGGTATTCTTTGTTTTAAAGCAGTTGTTATATATTTATATTTTAAAAGAGTAATACTAATAAAATTGTTTATTATCAGTTATATATTTATATTTTAAAAGAATAATACTATTAAAATTGTTTATGTCTACAGATACAGGTTTGTTGTTAATGTAGTAGATTCAACCTTCAATGCATCACTATTGATATGGAGGTATATAAATATATAGTATACAAGGAGCATTATACATAAAACTAATATCAGCCATTGGATCACTAATTTGGATGGTGGTGATTATAATATCCTGAGCTACATTATTTACCCATATTGCTACGTTATCAGGGCAAATTGATAAAATGAAATTTAATATATCAGTTTTAAAACTGCATATATGAGATTTCAGCGGAATTAATTTGAGAGACGATACACCTTTCCTCCCACTCTCTCACATCCCACTCTCACCATCATTTTACAATTTCGTCTCCTCAGATTCTCTCTCTCGTCAATACCCTAGTGATATGATCATGGGAGCCGTGCGTCAAATGTTTCAGCTGCAGCTGGATTCCAAGAGTAATCGGCCTATTGATATGACATCCAAATGCTCGTCAAAGACCACCAATGTCTTCGTCTTTGAAATAGGTTCGTGTGAGTATCTTGCACGCCTCAATCGGAGTTTGGTGGAAAGAGTTATGACAAATTTACGAAAGCCGCGCACTGACTCCAGAGAGAACGCGTGGCCAGGCGTTTTTGTCAGATTTGAGGAATTGAGGCAGAAAGTTCGCCCGGCCGGGCGATTTTCCATATTCTAAAATGCCCGGTCGGGTGTTGGCACTGTTTTGGCCGATTTTATCCATTTTTTAGGCTTTTTCTTGGGTTTTCAACCCTACCTATATATACTTATTTGTGACACTTTAAACCTAGGTTGATTGATGAATGTTGAATGTTAAAAGACTCCTATGGAGCACCTCCTTTGTGAGATTTTATTCAATTCCTACTTGTAGGTTGCTTGATTTTATCTTATAGATTAGGTCAAGTAAAGGTATGCTTTTATGGTGGTGTATCCATAAATTGTGGAACCAATGGAGTGTTTGTCTTGGTGAAAGTAGTCTAGGGTTGTCCTCATTTTCTTGTGGGAGGTGTTAGGTCCCAAGGACGATTCCTCCCTCTCTATACCTTCTTTCCATCTCTTTTCTCTCCATCCAAATCCCTTTTGAGTCTAGTTTTTGAGGCTAGGCTCACCCTATCCTTTTTATCTATATCAAAAATTGAGGATCAAACAATATTTTGGGCATATCTTAGAATATGGAAGGGTTCAATCATAGGAATTCTTATCACCTAGCCTCCCCAATTTCTAACGAGAAAACTCTAATCTTCATTGTTTTATACAACTTTGACGACTCCGTCGAACAAGCTAGTAGAAATCGACGCCATATTGTGCATTATTTTGAGTTGTGTCGATTGAAGCAAAAATTTCACTATTTGTGTCAATTTCAAGATGCCCGCGAACAAGGTAAGAGGAATCGACGCTCGATTTCCATTTTGGTGGAACTTAATTTTGTCTGTTTTTATTGGGTTTCTGTGATTATGTGATTTTTAGGGATATTCGTCAATATTTGGACGATTTTTTTTCCGGTTTCGGTGCATTGGGTATGTGTTTTGTTTTTACATTATTTCACTAATGAGCTACATTATTTGGTTAAAACTTGCATTTGTGTGTGTTGAATTTTTACATTATTTCAGTGAAGAGCTACATTATCTGGTTAGCTCTTGCATTTGTATGTGTTGTATTTGAACATTATTTTACTGATGTGGTACATTATTTTCCATTTGTTAAATATTACATTATCTTGTTACATTTTTCAGTTATACATTCTTAAGCTCGAAATTTACATTATTGCACTTTAAGCTCGAAATTTACATTATTGCACTGATGTGGTACATTATTTTCCGATTTGTGTATATTTTCTCATCAAAGTGATCTGACTTATCTATCTATATGTTTGTGACTAGGTTCAAAGAGGGCAAGAATTGATTACTCTCACGACTTCGATGACAACATGCCCGTATGATTATCCAACCAGATTCACCAACAATTTGAGGGAGACATCGAGGCACATGCAAATAAGCGCAATAAGAAGGACAACATACTCTGCTTCAGGAGGTCGACGACAGATTACGTGAACATGACTAAGAAGCTGAACCCCAGACAAATCGAAACTTGAATTCTTAACTTAAACTTGTAAATAATGTAAACAATGGTTTCGTAAAATCCACGATCACGTAAGCAATCCTTATATTGTTCGAGTAATATTACATTAGTTATAGAGCAACATATACATTACTAATGTAAACCACAATAATAATGTCCACAATAATAATGTACGTTTATGAAAAAAAATAATGTAGCATTATAAAATAATAATGTACTTTGGCCGTACAATAATGTAGCAATTATAAAACGTGTGGAAAAATAAATTTATGGAAAACAAACAATCAAATATCAACATTTCTCCTTGCCATTCACTTTTTCCTTTTCCTTCTCCTTAGGGAATGGAGTTAACCTCCGACACTTAAGGAATTAATACGATGCTAAATTACTGGCTAAGTGGAGTATACATTATAATGAATATATTAGTACATTACATGCTGCAACTTCGATATTTTACATGCAAAACACAACCAAACCGACTGGAACACAACAAAATTCAGATTTAATAATAGCCAATAAAATTATACTCTTCTCCAACATTCTGATGATGAAATCAATAAAAATTAATAAAAGCAAGAACTTCTACTTAAAAAGAGTTTCCACCATATGAAATTGTCGTCTTTTAACTCAAAAATAATTACCCAATCACACCCAAGGAACAGAGGTGCGGAAATACAGTTCAAATACTATCCCATAAAAAATGTGTAAAGAATGCAGAGAATAATTGTAATAAGAAAATTAATTACGTTCTCTCATCGTTGATAACACCGGAGGATATGACAGAATTAACAACGAACTACTACTCAAACTCACAACAGGAATGAAGAACTACAATTGTTCAAATTATTGGAAGCCACAAAACTATAATTCATATGCTGCACATGTTAGGAATTCTTATATTCATCTAATGAGCGCAGCGGAAATTGCAGACAAGAATAACAGATCTAGATTCATAATTATATTGTAAGTTGGGCACGTAATACACAACGGAACTAAATCTTACTTGTTGTGTTGTTTTCTTCTACGATTGTGTCCTGCAAGTTGAATCCACTACTATCGAGGTCCACGTGTATTCTGATCCGATGCGGGAACAATCCCTCGGTACAATCGCTCCATAGAAGAAAGCTAGGAATTCTCTCTATAAAGCTTTGCGTATTTTCTCTCTAATGTTATGCTATTTCTCCTCTCCCACAATGGAGAATAAATAACCATTATATAGATGGTGAGTCACTAGGGCTCCATGATTGTTGGGCTTATGAACTATTATAATTGTAGCCCAACTATAATTATTTAATTCATATTAATCTAATCTAGCCCATATCCTTTCAATTATCAGCGGATAAGCAAAACAGAATTGATTACCATAATTGTGTCATGATTAAGGAAAAAAAAATCTCCCACAATAAAAAAACTAAGCGTGAATTAAGAGTTGTGAATAACTGGAGTGAAATTGCTTTCTGATAAGTCTCGTTCTAAGCCTTGGTTACTGGTCAGGATTACATGCTTAATTAGATAATATCTGCAAAAATAGTTGCTAAAGTGTGCAGGGTGAGATACAAATGAGGAGGACATGGTCCGGAGAAATTCAAGTGAAAAGGACGCAGAAAGGGTGCAATACGGATCAAGATGCATGCCATAGAGCTTGAGCACAATATGGAGTGGATTGCTACAAATGATCATCTATCTAGAAGGGGCAGAATCATCAACTCAAGAGAAGGAGCAGCCCTAGGGACTGGGGCAGACCGCCCTATAAATTGAAGATCAATATTGAAGAAACATGTCCACGCTTAGACCACTTTGGAGATTAGCTCGACTTCACTCTCATAGATAGCTTTAGTTAGTTAGCTTTCACTTGAAGTTTCCGGCCTCCTGCCAGAAGAAGGAGTTCACGGTTCGTTCCAGCCAGTTTACCGCCGTAGTTCCAGAAGTTTATTCAGTTTTCAAGGAGCCAAACAATCCTTTACTAGCCATGTTTTAAGATATCTTAGTTTACGCACTCATTTTGCTTTCATTTGACTTGGATTCCGATAGCTATTTTAGTTGGAACATCTTTTGGGTGATAATCTTGAATGCAATGAAGTTTATTGTGGTTTTATTTTGTATTCCAGCTTGCTTATGATTTCTTTCCACCTAGTTAGATAGATCTAGTAGTTTACGTTGATTTCGGTTGATTACAAGCTTGAATCTTCCTAGTTAAGTTAAATCCAGTGTTTCTTCAAGTTTCTCTAAATTTCAATCGGTCATTTCTTCTGAAAATGCATGCATATGTGTTCTGCTTCAGTTTCGCCACACTACATGTTAGTCAGTTTAGGCATGGGTTGGTTTCTGCATGATTTAGTTGCATTAGTTTAATTTCTCGCCTAGATCTAGATTTAGTGTGTTGATTTTGAGTTAGATCTGAGTTGTTGTGTTTGCTTTTGAGCATTCATCCATGGAGGTTTGATTTTCTGATCATTTTTCATTGCTTGGTGAAGAAGACAACATCTCAATTTGATTTTGGGACCCCTTTATTGTTTTTTACTTTTGTCCTTTCACTTTTGCAGCTTTTATGCAAGTTTGGATAGTTAGTTAGCCAGCATTGTCTTTTGGGACCCCCTTTGGTGCATTTGCAGCTGGTTTTCTGCATAGAACCGGCTATAAAATTCAACCTTCCATCAGGCAGCGTAGCACCTATGAACCCTAGACCGGGCATCCAACAAAAACATGTGACGGTTCCGATTCTAAACATGAACGATGGTTAACTTCCTGCATCACCTCTAAATAGAAGAGACCAATATTTTTGCCAGTAAGTGTAAAAATGGGTATAGATTCAGAGTAACACTATTTTAGTTAAGTGCAGCTTCTTTTAAAATAAAATTTGTGAATGCATAAAAGATAAAAGAATTAGGAGTTTGTACGTTTGGGTAAACATTGATATGCATATATGTCAGTTATTTCGTGCAAGATAGTTTAATAAATGTATGTCTCGTAATAGAAGTTCTGTTCCAACATAATTTATGTTTGCGTCTACGAAATCAGTTTTACCCAAGTATGTAGTACTACT
This sequence comes from Salvia splendens, assembly GCF_004379255.2. Lineage (NCBI taxonomy): Eukaryota > Viridiplantae > Streptophyta > Magnoliopsida > Lamiales > Lamiaceae > Salvia > Salvia splendens. The sequence continues at coordinate 28,481,648 of NC_056040.1, forward strand.
ATGCATGTTTGTTGAGCAAAAGGTTCTTTTTTAACTTGAATCCAATTACCAATATTAATGCAAATCGTAATTCGTATACATTCAGTTCATGGATGCGTGCAGATGTGAAAATGCAATATTTCTTTCATAATTTCGCACTAACTTTCCACAAACCTAACTAGATTTCAAATATATGGCAAAACTTCTGATTTTATATTAGTATCTATTACTAATTCAATCGTGATTTGATTAGATTGAATTATTGAACATTTAGGGGTGTTCGGTTTAAAAGATTGTAGCTCGGATTAAAAATGTAGTGTGTTTGGTTTAAGAGATTTAATCCCACAACTCAATCCTAGAGGGATAATCATGAGATAATTAGTCATAGTTAATCTCCTATAACTAAAATAATCTCACAACTCAATCCTAAATTATATCTTAATATTATTTTATCTAGAAACCGAACACTATTTTAGATGCATAAAAGAGCATCGAAAAATGTTTAGTTTTAGACCATTTGGACTGGTTTTAGAAAAATTATCTTTTTTACTCAGTACACTCATAATTCGAGCATGATTTCAGTGTCAGCAAAAGAGAATACCGTTAGTATCGCCTCATCAGGCCATCCACAACGCTGTCTCTATACCGTCTCTTAAACCGTCTCTTAACTACTATTTGAGCACTATTTGAGGGCCCCACTGTCCTTTTTTCCTCCATCTCTTAACTAAGAGACGGAGGCTGCAACGCTCCGTCTCTTAACCGTCTCTATACCGTCTCTTAATTACTATTCATTCAATTTAATTTATAATTTTTTTTAAAACCCAATTCAATTTAAACAAACACACTTTATTAAAATTAAAACAAAATTAAAAAACACACAAAATAAAAAAACACACAAAATAAAAAAAACACACAAAATAAAAAAACACACAAAATAAAAAAACACACAAAATAAAAAAAAATTAATCGGAAGGGCTAATCATCCTCCGGAGGCGGTCGAGGTTGAGGGGGAGTCGGAAGGCCAAGTTGTGCTGCCATATGCACAATTCCGTTCCACCAGGCCGCGTATTGGGAGTGCGAGAAGCGGGAAGTGTCCGCCATTGTGGCGGTCATGTACGCCACCATAAGTGTGTCCGAGCCTCCTCGCGAGCCCGATCCTGAGGCCGGCTGGCTTGATTCGCCTCGGCCCTTCCTTGCTCTAGCCGCTTTCGCCGCCTTCGTCCCTTGCGGCCGACGGCGCGTACTCGCGGATCCTCCTGCATCGCCGACCGTACCCGCAAACTCCTGGGATTCAGCATCATGTTGGCTGATGCCTTCAGCAGTGTCACCACCAGACGCACCAGCACTAGACGAGTATTGGCCACTCGCCGTATGCTTCGTGCGCTTCGAGTTTGAGCCCGAGCTGGAGCGGAAACCGCCGGCCCATCGTTCCTCGTCCTTGACGGCGCGCCACACATCAACAAATCTGAATTGATGTCCCTCGTCCTGGTAGTAGGCGCGCAAAGCGGACGTCAAAATGTCGGTGGCCGTGGCGCCGCTTTGGTAGCGCGCCTCTTCCGCCGAGTAGATGCCGCAGAATTTTTTGACCTGTCGGTCGACTCGGTCAAAGTGACAGCGGATCATTTTAACTGTGCGCTTGCGGGAGCGGTTCGGCTTTATTTGGTGGTAGACCTCGACAACCTTTTCCCAGAAACACTTCCGGGTTTGTTGATTCCCGACGATGGGATCGTACGAGACCGTGATCCAGGCGTTGTACACCGCCATCGTTTCGAGGTTGTTGTACGGATGTCGGCCAAGATCCTCTTCCTCTTCTTCCTCCTCGTCCTCGCCCGTCTGGGGTTGTACACTGCCTCGGCCACCTCCACCGCCTCGGCCACCTCCACCGCCTCGGCCTACTCCCGGCGTGGGATCAACTGGAAAATCCTCCCGGATCTGGGATAATCCCTGCGAAAACCGCGGGACGTTGGGACGAACATATGCATCAAGGTCAAAATTGGGTGGTTGGTACCCCCCCGGCGTCGCCGAACCCTGGGTCCCCGGCGTTGACGAACCTCCACCGCCCAATGTGTTGATCATGTTCTCCCAATCGCTGAATGAGTTGAGATCCCACCCGCCGGAGCCGGAGCCGCCATAGTTGCCCTCGCCGTCGCCGGACATCTTGAGTTGGGTTATGAAAATTTCAGCGAAAATTTGAGAGAAAATTTAGATGATATGAAGAATAGATGTGTAGTTGTGTGTAAATGAGGATGGGTTTAGGAGTATTTATAGAGTAAAAAATTTAATAAAAAACAAAAAAAATATAAAAAAAAAAACAAAAAAACGGTAATAATACCGTTACAAAATTTTTTTTATTTATTTAAATTCGATTTTTTTTAAAAAAAAAAATATTTATTGCGTCAGCACGTGACGACGCCCACTCGCGGGCCGGCGAGTGGGCGTCACGCACGACGCCGGGCTGCGCCACGTCGCCGAGGCGCGTGGCGAGCCAGCTCGTCTCCTGGCTCGGCGAGACGAGTCGCGCGACGAGACGCGCGACGAGACGGGACGAGATGGAGGCTGCAACGCGTCTCGCCGGGGTCTCGTCTCGCTGAGACGAGACGCGAGACGCCGGCGAGTCCCGTTGTGGATGGTCTCAGAGAGCATTGCTGAATCCCCAAATACATACGGCACTCGTGGGGCCCACCCGCTACTATAAAAGTACACTCACGCTGATTTGCTCTCGCTGGAGAAAAACGTGATGACTCGGCTTCTGCTGCAAACAGTTGGAGTAGTTCTGATCGTCTGCGCACGATCCGGATCGGTTATCCTCGGCGATGATAATCCGATCAGTGAAGTCGTTGACGGTCTTCACGAACTCCAGTCGTCCAATATTCTTAAAGCAGTCGGCAACTCGCTCTCCTTCGCCCGCTTTGCTCATAAGTACGGGAAGACGTACGAGAGCTCGGAGGAGATAGAGAGGAGGTTCCACGTTTTCTCGGACAATTTGAGGATCATCCGAGCGCATAACACAAAGGGACTCTCCTACTCTATGGGACTTAACGGTAACTCCAACTTTTACTACCTACTGTTTCTCCATAAATCCGTCTTTCTCCTATTACTCTTTATGCATACATGGGGTTGTTCGGTTTGCAAGATTGTATTCGAGATTAAATTTGTAGCTCATGAGATTTAACCCTACAACTCAATCCTAGATGGATAATCATGGGATAATTAGTCATAGCTCCTCCCCTATGACTAAAATAATCTCACAACTCAATCCTAAATTGTATCTTGATATTATTTTATCTTGAAAATCGAACATCACCTAGTAGTTTCTTGCTTGATAAAGATATCGTGTGGGCATATGAGCAGAGTTTTCTGATCTGACATGGGACGAGTTCAAGAATCACAGACTGGGAGCTGCTCAAAATTGCTCTGCTACAAAAACTGGCAACCATAAGCTCACTCACTCTGTCCTTCCTGATTCGGTATTTTCTTTCTACGATGTTGCATACTCCCTCCATTCCATAATAAGAGTCTCATTTTTTCATTTTCGTCTGCCCACAATGAAAGTTATATTTCACTTTTATCATAAATGGTAAGTAGCTCCACATTCCACCAACTTATTTTACTCACTTTTTTTATTACCTCCGTCCCATATAGGAACCGTACCTTAAAAATAGAAACTTTCTATTCTAGGAAGTAGACCCCTCAATCCAGTACTTTTTCCCTTCTTTTCTCTTACTTTACTTATTTTTCTCTCTCTTACTTTACTAATTGTACAATAAAACCCGTGCCGTTTCAAAAGATTTTTTTAAGGACGGAGGTAGTATAAAACTATTATATATAAGTGAGACTCATATTACACCAATTTATTCAACCTACTTTTTTTTACATTTCTTAAAACTCATGCCCAAACTATTAACTCCTATTATGAAACGAAGGAAGTATATTTAATTCACCTACCTACTAGCTAGTGGTATTGACTTGGCTGCTATGCACGGATTGCAGAAAGACTGGAGGGAAAGTGGAATTGTTAGCCCAGTGAAAAGTCAAGGTGGTTGTGGATCTTGCTGGACATTCAGGTAAGAATATGACTTTGGATTTTGGTACTACTCCATTTGCTGAAATAAACTGTACATGGGATGGCTCTTAATATGTACACTATATATATGTGATGTTACAGTTCCACGGGAGCACTGGAGGCGGCTTATGCGCAAGCATATGGAAAGAGCATTTCCCTGTCCGAGCAGCAGCTCGTTGATTGTGCTGGAGCCTTCAACAACTTTGGCTGCAGTGGTGGCTTGCCCTCTCAAGCCTTCGAATACATCAAATACAACGGCGGCCTTGAGACCGAGGCTGCATATCCGTACACTGCAAAGGATGGAGTATGCAAGTTTTCCTCTGAAAATGTTGCTGTCAAATTACTAGACTCTGTCAATATCACCCTGGTAAGATCTCTTTCTTTGTGGTGTTTTACTTTCTCTCCCTTTTTAACACTTTTACGAAACCGTAGGGTGCTGAAGATGAGCTTAAGCATGCGGTTGCATTAGTTCGGCCAGTGAGTGTTGCGTTTGAGGTGGTTGCTGGATTCCGAAATTACAAGAGTGGAGTCTACACCAGCACCACTTGTGGCAGCGATCCAAAGGTGTGTTTCATGCATCGCGGCAAAATTAGGCAGTAGTAAAGCTAACTAATCTCTGCGAACAGGATGTTAACCACGCTGTTCTCGCTGTTGGTTATGGAGTTGAAAAGGGCGTGCCGTATTGGCTCATCAAGAACTCATGGGGAGCTGACTGGGGTGACAATGGCTACTTCAAGATGGAGATGGGCAAGAACATGTGTGGTAAATAAATTTTGTTTTTTGAAAATTTTTTAAGTTTTTTTGTTAAATGGGTGATGATGGAGAACTGGACCTGGCATTGCAGGTGTGGCTACATGTGCATCATACCCTATAGTTGCTTAAGCAAACATCTTCAACAAAAGCTACAGTTTCAGATGTTTTGCATAAATAAGACAAGAGTTATACCCAATTAGATTTTTAATGTCCACCCTCTCTGTATATAATCTTAAATTGTCATTCTTCACAACACTTTAATTGTGCGATGTCCTAGCAATTTAATCCATCTCGAATTGAAAAAATAGACTACACGGTTGTTTTTTAATCTCAAAGTAGCAATTTATCCACCAACATCAATATAGCTGGAATTTCACATCATATAAACTTTATTTTTCTCCTATAAATAAACAACTGTAATTCTTCCCTTTTTTACGAGTACGTAGAGACAATAATAGATACCGAATAGTGTAACTTATTTGTTAAAGAGAACATCTTTTTCCAATTAAGTTATACCAACTCCATAACAAATTAACAACCACTCAAAATTATTGTAACCATTCGAACTATTTATGTTAATGCGTTGATAACAAATTAGATAATTCCTCACTGTTTACAAATGAACTATACTTTATTACTGATACATGAATTAAAATTTGAAAAGACGCTATGGTCGGCTTGAACTCAGGACCTTTAATCCGAGCATTAACCATTAAACCGCTTGACTAATACACACACTACAAATAAATCCCTGAAAGTTTCTTCCATTTTTCCATTTCCGTCATTCCCCCAAAGTTTGTCTCATTTAACTTTTTACCATTTTTGGTAGTGGACCTCATATTCCACTAACTCATTCATACTCACATTTTATTATAAAACTAATATATAAAAGTAGGACCTACAATCCACTAACTTTTTCAACTCATTTTCCATTACATTTCTTAAAACCCGTGCCGGATCAAAATGAGATAATATTTAGGGGACGGAGGAGGTAGTACTTAATTGTGTGGACAAGGTTGAAACCGTGCAATTGTAAGTGCCTTGTGATCAATTGAAATGTACTCCATTAAAATGAATAGTTTAAAACCAAGTAACTGTAAGTGCAGTCGAGTTGGTAAGACGTTCATCTTCAACCATTATGTTAGGGGTTCGAGTCATCATGGGTAGATGGAGAACCAATATAGATCCTCTTTTTCTTAAAAAAATCAATTAGAATATATAACAATGAATAGTGTAATTATCTTGCTAATTTATTATCGAAATGTATTTCATTATTATGAATTAATGCATAATATCTTCTCCCCATCTTCTTCTAGCAACTCTTTGTGTATAGGTACTCTCTCGGTCGCCGTTCCCTGAAACCATACCACATTTTAAAATCATAGCAGTGTGTTGTTGTTGGAGTGGAGGTGATGAATTCTACCGAAGTTGCAACTTGAATTCCGAAATGATTATTGTGTCTCTGGACAGTATCATGGACTGGTAATTAGGGTCAGTTATCGTGGATCATTTAAAATAGAGTAAAGGCCAAAATTGGTCCTAAACATATAGCCATTTTACGATTTTGGTCCTAAACATTATCTTTTGGATTTTTTGGTCCTGCACATATGGACATTTGATCATTTTGGTCCTGCACATATGGAAATTTGATCATTTTGGTCCTCCGTCAACATTTTCGTTAAAAACTAACGGTCAACATTATCTTTTGGATTTTTTGGTCCTGCACATATGGATATTTGATCATTTTGGTCCTGCACATATGGAATTTTGATCATTTTGGTCCTCCGTCAACATTTTCGTTAAAAACTAACGGTCAACGGCCGATTTTTGACTAAAACAATGGGTTGGGTCGGGTCGTGTTTGGGTCGGGTTTAGGTTACACGTTAAGAAAAAAAATAATTCGTTTTTATTAATTAAAAAATTATAAAACTTTAATTTTTAGTTATTTTTGTTGATTAAAAATATTATAACGACTAAAACATGATGTTATTATACGATTTAAACATGATATTACACAATAAAATAAAATATTACCAAATTAAAATAATCATTTTTTAATCAAAATAATAAAATTAAAGTATATTAATATTAAATCTATATAATAAAATTAAATAATTAAAAAATTATTTTTAATAAAATCTAAGCATAATATTTTCTTCAAATTCATGAAAAAATTAATTAAAAAATACTATACTTTAATTTTATTAATTAAAAAATATTAATTAATTTTTTAAGAATATTATGCTTAGATTTTAACGAAAATATTATGCTTAGATTTTAAGAAAATATTATTTTTTTCTTAACGTATAACCCAAACCCGACCCGACCCGACCCAACCCATTGTTTTAGTCAAAAATCGGCCGTTGACCGTTAGTTTTTAACGAAAATATTGACGGAGGACCAAAATGATCAAAATTCCATATGTGCAGGACCAAAATGATCAAATGTCCATATGTGCAGGACCAAAAAATCCAAAAGATAATGTTGACCGTTAGTTTTTAACGGAAATATTGACGGAGGACCAAAATGATCAAATGTCCATATGTGCAGGACCAAAAAATCCAAAAGATAATATTTAGGACCAAAATCATAAAATGACTATATGTTCAGGACCAATTTTGGCCTTTACTCTTTAAAATATCGACGATTTAAGTGCAACATGAGACAAAATTCAAAGTTCAGGTTTATCTGTCCCATCCTTCTGGTTAATGCACATGATGATGTCAATTGCTAATTTTTGGCCCGTAATCTTTCAACAATAACTAACTTTTTTTCTTCTTCAGAAAATCGCATATTTAGAGTGAACATGAGAAATTGATTTCTCCAACGGGGAGAACCGTAGGGAGAGAATGATAAATATTAATTTAATTCATTCTGCTTAATAATATTGAAAGACTCCACACATATTTATAATATGTGTGGTACAAAAAGATCTCCTATGAACTAGGAAAGTAAATCAAAGCAAATCAAATCCTAACTGCTAGAGAATGTAAATAAAATCATAATAACTAAATAATACTCCCTCCGTCCCGGACTACTTGCACTTATTTCCTTTCTGGGCGTCCCAAGTTATTTACACTCTTTCCATTTTTAGTAAAAATTATCACCTACAGCCACAATTGTTGACTTTGCTATACACGCATTCCTTAATCTCCGTGCCGAAAAGGAAATGTGCGAGTAGTCCGAGACGGAGGGAGTACTAAAAACATAAATAAACTAACTAAATATACGGAGAGAATATCAGCTCCCTTCCGGGACAAAATAGAATATCAGGTCCCTATCACATGTGCTATTGGCTGGAAAACATGGCAATAAGAAACCATCTATTGTAATTAAGCACATGTAGTTCCCAACTGATCAGTAGGAACCCCTGGACCTAGTTGTGTCGTTGACACCGACTTAGACCTCTTCTGTATGTCAAATAAAATTTATTAAACCTTAACACACGATGCTATTTAATTAGCGTAGGGAAGTAAATGTCGATCCCACAGAAAAAAAGGCGATTTGGAGTTAGGCTGAAAACTGATTTGGGAAGTGGGAACCCTAATGTCAATTTTCGAAATTGTTGTAATTGTGATTTAAAATAAAATTGAATTAAAAATTGACAAAGTCTAAATCAAGGTAATCTGATAATACCGGATACCCTAAAAAATTGGAATTATCCTATTCGAACTTGTATATAATATTCGAAAAATTGGATATTAGGTATCCATTACTAAAAAATTCGGTTCCATTACCCAATATCCAATTTGCCAGTTTTAGAGGTAGGTTTCATTTTTTTTTCTTACAATATTTAACCATTTTTTCTTAATATCTATTTCTCGTTTTACACATTACTCCATCCGTCTCACAATAATTGTCACTCTTTTCTATTTCAGTCCGTCCCACAATAATTGTCAAACTTCATTTTTACCACAATAATTGTCACACTTCATTTTTACCATATATGGTAAGTATGTCTCACATTCCACTAACTTGCTTCACTCGCATTTTATTATAAAACCAATATAAAAAAATGAGTTCCACATTCCACTAACTTTTCTTTACATTTCTTAAAACCCGTACCCACAATAAGAGTGACAATTATTGTGGGACGAAGAGTGTAATATGTGTGACATTCATTATCATGACTATTTTTTATAACAGAAGATATTATGTAACAAAAATCATATGGCTTCAAAGTAAGATGATACTCCTTGGTCCCATTAAATGTCTCATATTTCACCAGTACATGTTTTAAGAAATTTTTTGATTTTATTAGTAAAAATTGGTAGAAAAAAGTTAGTGAGATGTGAGACCTACTTTTGTATATTAGTTTTATAATAAAATGTGAATGAGAATGGATTAGTGGGATGTAAGGTCCACTCCCAAAAATGGTAAAAAATGAAATAGAACATTTATTGGGGACCGGCTGGAATAATATCGAAATTAAGTGCGGGATGAACCTAAATACTTTTAACACTCTAACAATTTATTCGACACGATTCAATCCCATAATGGTATTCCGCCGCAGATGTCAGGGACGGAGCTAGAGTATACAGAGAAGGGGCAAATGCCCCCACCTCATTTTTCTATAGACATGTAAACATATATAGTCCCTCCGTCCCTTGAAAATAAAAACTTTTGAAACAACACCAGTTTTAATGCTTAATTGATTAAGTAAGAGAGATATAGAAAGAAAATTGTGTTAGTGGAAATTGAGTCACGCCTTGTTAGAGAGAAAGAAATATCTTAAAATAGAAAATTATATTTTTAGGGGACAAACCAAAAAGTAAAGAGTTTATATTATACTTCCCCCGTCACAACTAAGTTGAGTCGTATTCCTTTTTGGAAGTCCTAACTAAGTTGAGTTATTTTCTTTCTTTCACAAAACACAAAACATCAAGTAACTCTTACTTTATTTCATCGCATACTTTACTCTTTCTTTATTTTACCTACTTTATTCATCTCTCTTATTTTTTAATATAATTTCTAAATCTCCATGCTCAAAAGTTTTGACTCAACTTAGTTAAGACGGAGGGAATACTTTAGTATATGTATATTCAACTAATTTGCTTGCCCCATTCCCTTTAGGAAAAAAAATACTCTTTTAGTCCAAAAAAAATGACTTTTACCATTTTAGGGTGTCCATCAAAATTAGACTAAGTCTAAAAATAAGAAGTTTTCAACCAATACTAACCATACACATCATTCTAAATATAGACCCACAATCCACTAACAATCATTCCACTACCTTTCCCTTCTCCTCTATTATTTTTTCCTATCTCTCTCTTACTTTACCAATTATACACCTTAACCATCCATAAAATAATATTGTACCGACCCACCCTAGTTAGGAAACTTAGGATAAGCCTTCCAACACCAAAATAGAGCATCCAAGACTATAAAAAATGAAAAAGAATTATTCTTTATTTATCTAATTGAGAAATTGTGCTGTTTTTGTGTTTGGATAAAGATAAGGCCTTTGACGATGATTCAGCATCTTTTCTCTTGTTTAGTTTACTACACTTCCATTTCTCTCTCCACCAATACATACGCCGTACACTGTAGCGGAGATGCCGATCGCCTTGCAGAGGTGCAACTCAGGCGGCGCCCACCCGATCGAAGAGCCAGGTTTCGTTCACCGCGATATGCCATTTGCTTCGTCGCCGTACGATCCACCGGAGCTGTCGCCGCCCGATCAACGGTCATCGGATGAGGATCGCGGTTCGTTCTCTTCATCAGCCAGTTCTTCAATCGGAAAGAACAGTGACGAGCATCCCAGCGGAGGCAGCGGCAGTGATGAAGACGAGGTGCAAAGTCACTTCAAAGGAGGACCATTGGAAAACTTGGATTCTCTGGAGGAAGTTCTTCCTGTAAAGTACGTGATCTTGTTTATTCCGTCATATTTTTTGAAGAATTAGTGAATTGGTATAATTATCTTAGCTTGCTCTGATGTTCTGTGGTTTTTAGGGCTTTTTGTTTTGTACGATTAGGCGAAAGGGGTAATATTTTCTGAATTAATACTCACTTAGTTCTCTTCTGGTAAGAAGCCAGTGTCCTCCAAAATCCTGTTTTGGATTGTGCATCTAGCTATTTCTGGTTAGTAGAGAAGGTCTTTTCTTCCTTTTCTAATGATGGATGGAGCAAAAGATTTATGATGATATCTGTTCATAAAGCAGCCTTCTAACTTGACTTGTGTTTGGAAAAGGTTCTGATTTTATTAGTGAGTGAACTCATTAGGTAAAATGTTATTATATGTGATAGTTGTTTGTCTAGTTCCACATCTCACAAAATCTTCATAGAGAGTTAATTTTGAATCATTATGCATCTGTAATGAGTTTATGGTGTCATCTTTAATTTCTCATTGTCGTGCTCATTATAAAATGAATTGCGACCATCATAAAAGTGGCTTGCCTAGATACTGATACTGATTAGACATAGCCAATATAGCACATGCTTATCTTGTGCTGCTGTGTCTTTACTTCCATCAACATCACAAAATTTCTGTGTCAGCAGAAGTATTTAATGTGAAGATGATATTCATTGTGTAAATTCATATGAATGTTCACAATTTTGAAAAGGCAATGATATGTCGTCCTCCTCTGATTTACATTCTGTTGAATATAGTCATGTGCTTAGTAAAGTCAGTCTTTAAGAATATGTAGAAGAATGTTGGTAGCTGGAATCAACCACAAAACAGAAGTTAGGAAAAAAGATCCCTCCAATATCTAGTTTTATTTCTCCAATTAAGGGATGCATGCAAATAGTATTGTTTGCTGTTTCTTGTTTGCTTGTTGCATTCATCAACTGTTTATGAAGTTGTCATCTAAATGCGGACTGTTTAATCTTTCTTGAGTAAATATCATTGGATTATATTCTTTTTAGCTTTTGTTGCTAGATATCAATGAATGCTAAGACCGTACTCTTTAATTTGCTCCCTGTTTGTGTGGTGATTGTTTCATGGTTTATGGAATTTTATAGGAAGAGCATATCAAAGTTCTACTCTGGTAAATCCAAATCATTTACCAGCCTATCTGATGCTGCATCAATCCCCTCAATTGAAGAAATCACGAAACCAGAAAATGCTTATACAAGGAAACGCAAGAACCTGTTGGTCTTCAATAATATATGGGACAAGAATCAGAATAGCATTGTAAGAAATCGGATTGGTGGAATATCAAAAAGACCAACCAATTCTAGAAGTATGCTGTCTCTTGCCGCTAACACGAATTGCTCTGGAAGCAATAGTGGTGACACCTGTAATTCAAATTCATCACTACCTGGTTACAGTCTTCCTCCTTTACCACCACATGCCAGGAGAAGTATGAAAAGTGAACTGTTATCATCACCTCCTGTTGATAAGTTTCCTTCATGGAGGTCTTTCTCCTTATCTGACCTGCAAGGTGTTGCTGATGCTGAAGTTGCTACTCCCAGCACTGGTGGCTTATGGAGCAATAACACAGAAAAATGAAGCCTTATTTAACTGTGTTTTTATTTCATATCACCCTATGAATCTATATCATGATAGATGTTAATGCGGCGGAGATGTTTGTACCATCTTCTTGCTTGTGCTCATGCTTCTGCTTCTGCTTCTTGTAGCTGTTGTTTAGGCATCACCTGTTCCCTTACATCCTTAGAGTGTAAACACTTAAAAATATAATTAGATTTTGCATCTAACTTTGTTTTGATATATTTGAATAAAATTCCCAAAGTCTTAGCTACAAACTATATTTTCTTCTGGCTATTGTGTCATTGCCTTTGAAATATCCCTGGGAAATCTTCTCAAATTGTATATGTTTGGAGTAAGTGTTGGAATCAATCCTTGAGATGAAGGGTGCCGATTTTTGTTTGTTCTGTTCTTGGATTTGGTGTCAATGAGCTTGCAAAGTCTGCTTGCTCGGAGAGGGGATTTCTGCTGCTTAACACAATTTCTAAAATTTTCTCACATATTGGTTTATTGAGAATCTTTCCTTTTCTTTCCCCCCGTCTTCCATTTGGGTTCAATATCTAGAGGAGCTTAAGATTTATGCTGGTTGCTACCAGATGATTGGATTGTAGGAATGCCAATCTGTGCAAGAGGATAGAAAGGAAATCAACTATTGAAGTTTCTGAATGGATTGGTTAAGTTGCAACCGCAAAGTGACGGATGAAATCCTCAAAGGTACACTCTCGCATAGCTAGATCTTGACAAACTGTTCAACGTAGCATAAATTAGTTTATCTAACCATTTTTAATTCTTAAATACATGAGCATTTTGATGTACCCTCAACGTGATAGTTCTACCTCAGACTCATGCTGTGCATAAATGTCTTTTCACGACTAAGTTGGTGCATTGCAAAATTTCTATTTGTGAATGCATGTATTGTTTTCATAAGTTATGGAACTATAATGGGGTGACATATTATAAGAACGTGCAAGTTATAACCATTTATAGTCTATATGCTACACGAAACACTATATCGATATTTGGTCTTCACTGTTATGGAAATGTTGAGTCGTATATATCATGAATATCTAATATGTATGCATAAACACAAACAAAGTAAAGAGCTTTTAATTCCTTTCTATAAATAGTAAGTATTCAGTTGTTAAAGTATAATTAATTTCCACAATATCAAATAATATCAGGAGAATGATATTATGTGAAAAATTATGTACTGTATTTGCATATGTACAGATAGTATTTATCTGTAATGTAAATTGTAATCCTTGTAAATAAATTTCAAGGCATATGAATAATAGTTTAATGACTTTATGCACATTAAAAAATAAACAAGTTCATACTTCAGATCAGCACTGATACTGTATTTTATTTTTTAATCTGTATACATCATGTAATTTATATCCAATGAGTATATATGCATTAAATGTGTTTAATACAGAGTATATATGCATTAAATGTGTTTAATACAGTAAATAAATCTATAAATGAAAGTAACTTGTTTCTCTAGATGAGTTTTACATTTAACTATAAATTGTTCGCATGCAACAATGCATATACGTTTCCTTTTGGATGGAATTGGTTTTGAGGTTTATCCCACTTTTGTTGAAGTTGCATGTGTTTCTGTTTGATTCTGATTTTGATAAATCATCCCAAATACAATGATAAAGTCTACTCATTTAGTTAGCTATGTAAATACATCCTTAAGTATTTCAAATTTTCGTCATTATTTGTTTATATGATTAAGTCTTAGAAGATATTTTGTTCATTTCTTAAAATTTGTAGATAAAACACATGCTATATTCTGAGGTTTTAGAATGAGAATTATAATTTAGAACATATGGCAAACATATGACTATAACACCTTTTGGGTATATTTTATATATCATCTGGAATTTAGAGCTCTAATGGTACAGCATTATTAAGATGATTTTACAAAATTGTATATAAAATATTCAGTGATTATTAACATATAAAATGTAATATTATGCTTATTGCCCTTGGGTTAAGTATGCAAAGGGATAAAACAGGCAAAGCAAATTTGATAATGAATCAGGCTCTTCTTAATAGTAGTAGATATGCAATATTAGTTATTACCATCTTGAAAGAAAAGAAAAAAAACTACCATTCTTCATTATTAAATTATTCACATAATTTTTTAATAATTTAAATTATATTATTTGTAAAAAATATCCATGCACACACAGCAGAGCAAACTTGTTGCATCACATTGAAACTGTTGTCCTATTTTCCGCTATGCATTAACTGTACGGAACTTCCGCTAATCTATATTTGTCGTTTATCTTAATCTTGTATTGAGCCATGAATGAAAATCAATGTAATGGCTGATCAAATCTAGTGATTACATATATAAGAACCTTCATTGAGTTGAAAGCAAGGAAAATGTAGATACATGGTTGCGTTGATCAAGCAGACACTCTTTCTTGCATAATCAACCAATAGTTTGAGTACTTAGCAATAATTGCTATTTGCTAATGTATGTAATTAACCAATAGTTTGAGTACTTAGCAATAATTGCTATTTATGTAAACAAGTAATCAACCAATTTGAGTGCTTTGCAATAATTGCTAATATATGAGACTTTGCTGCTCAATTAAAATCTACATGGGAAGTTTTTCACTGGGTGTTTTGAATCTATGACCCGCATTTAAACCGTCATGAGGATACCACTTGTAGTTAAATTAAATTAACCATTATGTACTGCATCTTTAAACTTACTTTGAATTCTCGAATTCTTGAATTAAGGTGTTTGCTTGTTGGGTTTTATGACCACTAAGTTATAAGACTAATGAGATTTCTTACCCGAGTGGTTTTGCTAAACTATAATATTTCCTTTTGTTTAAATGTTGACATATATTATGTTCTTAGGGTTGACAATAATGAAAAAAATACAAAAATAAAAGGTGGCAACTTTATGAGAAATGTCTTTGATTGTTTTTAGCCATTATTTTCCCTGTTGTCATATGTGGAAAATCTGATTACCCTCAAGGGGGTGTATTGTGTGAAACTGGAGAATATGATTACAAATTATTTAGAAATGCCTTAGATTGATGGAACTTATAAACGAACCACATTCTCGATGTATTTTCCTTTTGTAATATCATTAGGAAAGCTTTATAAATTTGAACTTATTATTAGAGCCTTGTTTCTGTAATCCCTTGAATCATGGTCATTTAGGAAAGTGGTATTAGGTCGATGATATAAATGCCATTCTTTGCGTATGAATGTGTAATGATTTCTAGGCAGGCTGACCGAAAAAATATTGCATATTTTCAGGATGCTAAGCTGTGATCCCATTTGTGATATTAATTACTGTTTACCAAATATGATTTCTCTTTTGAGGTTATTCACCTAATAATAATGATTTCCCTTTAATTTTATGTAACTATGATAAGAACAACTTCATGGCCTCATCCTGCATTTAGGGTGCATAGCCTGCCACAACAACTTGTATAAATCGGGATTGCTTTGTAGACATTGCTTGAGCATCTGCCTTCCACTACTGTTTAGTCTCCTTGAGATTTTCCTTTTTTTTTCACTCGGTAGGTTGAACTTCTAGGCATCTTACTTTTAGATACATACTTGTTACTGCTGGATTTCTTTCCTGTTTTCTTATCAATGTTATGTGCAAAGTTGGATCTGATTTCATGACAGGATATGATTGCAATCAACAATTTAGTTTTCCTGTGATGAATTGATGATGCTTTCCTTCTGATCCTTTTTTCTTTATTTCTTGTGTATTTGGTTTTATTTTCTGGTATGATATGACTCTAGAGCACCTTCTTCTGGTGATTCCTCTTTTCTTTCTACCATTGAGTATGGATTTTGACTTTACCAGATACCACTGCCGTTTTCTTACTGGTTCATGTACATAAACTATATAGCACATTTTCTCCATTAACTCCCTCTTGGATTATACTTTCTAAACATTTTGTGTTGTCAGGATTTAACATCTGCCAGCTGTGCATAGCCTCATGGATGGTGCACGATATACAGTGACACTGGATGAGTTCAAGCTTTTTCATGGGATTGACAGATCATTGTACGTTATTCTTGTCAGGGATCTAGTGCGTAACCCCTTGGAGTGCCTGTACATATTGGGCTTGTGGCTATGGTTGGAACGAGCAGGATTTTATCATTTCATAAGATCCTATCTCTTCCCCCATTTCTGATCAACGAGCTTGCTGATGAAGCAGTAACATGCATCAAGTCCACAAAAACGCAGTTCCTTTCTCATCTGAATCAATTGAAATCCCATTAACCCCGCAGTCTTGTGAAAAAAGATATATCTCTGCGGTTTTTCCATGAAAACCATCTTACTGCCTTGCATGGGATTGAAGGTTTGGTAAGAGGAGTCTGCATACCAGCTCTATCTGATATGCTGGAAAAAGATGGATATGGTGGTTATGTCTATACTCCTTTGAAAGGTCAGATAATGGCACCTAGTCATGCTGCATCGACTTCATCTGTGAGGGAACCATCTTCTGTTGAGAACCTGCCGATGCAAAGCGTTGCTAGCTTGAGTTGTGGTGATTCCCCCCCTTCTTGTGGTAAGGGTGAGGTGTTGCGGAATGAGAGGACGATGTTTGTGACATTCTCCAAAGGCTACACCCGGTGAGTGAAATGGAGGTGAGGCAATTCTTCAGCAGGATTCTGGGGAACTGCATTGAGTCCTTCCACATGCAGGAGGTAAAGCGTGAAGAGCAATCTCTGTATGCTAAAATCGTTCATCGGTGCCATTCTCAAAGGAGTGAGCAAGGCTAAATTCACCATCAACGGTGGTAGCATATCTGGATGAGGAAGTTTGTACCCAGGAGCAACAAACAGGCGCCTTGAGGATGCTTGGAGCTTGTACCTGCTGTTTCTTATGAAATGTAAGTACTTAATAGGCCTCCTTTTAGTGGTTGTTGTGTGTGTGTCTAGTCTTGAATTTGTATGAATAGTCTCAGGAACATTGTATCAAAGCCTTGTTAGTTTATGGCTTTGGATGAATTACTCAAGACTTTACCAAAAGTGGGTGAATTAAGAGTTGATTTGAAATGCATAGCGCCAGATATTAGGAAAATTACATTTAATGTTTTTATTATACACACAATATATATATAGAGGGAGAAGTATCATTTACTGCCAATTGAAAAACAAGTTCAAATTTTGCCAACAAATTCTGTGGGAAAGTTTGTTT
Source organism: Salvia splendens (assembly GCF_004379255.2). Lineage (NCBI taxonomy): Eukaryota > Viridiplantae > Streptophyta > Magnoliopsida > Lamiales > Lamiaceae > Salvia > Salvia splendens. The sequence continues at coordinate 28,499,069 of NC_056040.1, forward strand.
TCATTTTAGGATGGATAGCGTTTTATAAAACGAATCCTAGTTGGATTTGACTATTGAAGTCAAGGTGTTTCAACTCTTCTTCTTGAAAGCGTTTTACCTTCTTCATCTCCTGGTTTTTGGTCTTTTTGACATTGTTTGCTCTTTCTCCCTTTCAAACAATGTTCTATCCCTCGTATTTTGAGCTCCAATAATTGTTATTTCCTTTGTCACTTCATTTATTCGAATTAATCCAAAGTCTCAGTGAGGATTACTTTGTATAGAGAGTAGAGTCGTTCCATGTGACCAACTCTTATCTTTCGTGTAATCCTCTATTTACACAAGTAAATTACTATTACTGCGCTCTCAGTTTTTTCTATTATTTATACTAATTTTCTATTTTGGTTTGTCCTTTATTAATTGTTCCACTTAATTTTTTTATTTTTTTTTGGCAATGAATCTTACATTCCATTAACTAACTTTACTCACTTTTAATTATAATAATAATAATATAGGATTCACATTTCACTAATTTTTTTACTTGTTTAGTATTTTTTAAAATATATACTGGATCAAAATGGAACACATATTAGGAGTAAGTATTATTTTCTCTATTCCTCTAATCTTTCCCAAACAACCCAACTATCTGTGATGGAGTTAGGATTCGAACTCTCTGGACTCAGTTCGCCTTTAATGATTGTAGGGTATTTAAGTCATCTTCAACAATTTTAGGATATTCTTTCGGCGGCGCACATTCATTGTTAAAAGTGGCATCGATGTGGATAGACGACATTAAAATTCATAAAGAAAATGAATCAATGTCAAATGAACTTGAACCAAAAATAAGTAATTAGTAGTGTTAATAACAATAGAATAGATTTTTGTGAGTTTGTGTGAAATAACAAACTAAATAGAATAGATTTTTGTGAGAGTTTGTGTGAAATAACAAACTAAAAACTAAATTAAAGTGACATAGAAAATAAATAAAAGAAGAAGCTCATATTTTTTTGGAGTAAGATAACTTGAGATAAAGATGTAAATCATGAAATAATTAAAAAGGACTTCACTGAGGTAAATTAAAGTGAAATAGAAAATAAAAACTAAGTTAAACTTAAACTATATTAAACTAAATTTAAATTAAAATGAAATAGAAAATAAAAATAAGAATAAAAAAGAGCTCGGTCTCTGGACCTTTAGGAACTGAGACGAAAGATCTTATAAACTGCACCACTCAATCAATTAATATAGTTCTTCATTCATCAACCAAAAATACTCTCATATGTGGATGACACGGGGTTTAACGAGATATTGGTAAAGTAAGAAAAAAAAAATGGTAAAGTAAAAAAAAGAAAGAGAAAAAATGGGTAGAGTATGCGAGAGAAAGAATAAAAGTGGGTAAAGTATTGGAGACACCTAGCAGAGGATGCAAGCAACAACAAACTGACATCGACGAGATGTCCAATTTAAGGTCGGTGATTTAGTCCTACTCAAGGTACAACCATATCGGCAACACTCGGTGGCTAGACTACAATCTGTCAAGCTCTCACGCTGATTCTATAGCCATTTTGCGATCACAAAACGAATAGGACCTGTGGTTTATCGCCTTGAATACGAGCACAACATCGGATGATGCCATGGAAGTCGAACCATATTCGAGCACAATATGTCAGATGTTTATTAGCAAACATGAATAATTATTTGTTAGAGTAAATGTCAAAATTGATCCTAAACATATAGTCAGAATATGAATTTGGTCCAAAATATTCACTTTTGAAAATCGGGTCCAAAACATTTGAAATCGTTAACGAAGTGATCCTAAATTGATGGAACCGTTAATTTCTGACGGTCAACACCCAATTAACGATTTTTTGACTTAATTAGTATAATGATGGATAATAATTTAATAAAATAAAATATATTTAAAAAAAACAAAATAAAGTCCTCTACTCCAGAAATCTACGCTGCTACCGCCTATTTCGGCCCCCAAATCAGCCCCAGCACCCGCCGCCTCAAGATCAACAATCCCCGAAAAGGAGAAACACATGAATATCACTATGGAACGTGGCGAGGAGATCACCGACTACTTCCAAGGCCAAAAATTTAAATGGATCTGGATTTGGAGAAAAGTCAAAACCTCTCACAAATTCCATTTCCTCAACTCGCCAAAATCATCCACAAACATCTCTACAAGTAAGGCAGCACCACGACTGAAATTTAACGGGGAGAGAAATTGAATTGTTAAGCAGCGTCGGACAGTTAAGGTTTCAGAAATTAATTAGAGAAATATATGAATTTGAGTAAGATTGATTAAGAATGAGGGAGAGAAGAGAAGGCATTGAGGTTGAGCCAGGAGACGGAGAGAGGATGACAATGGTTGGACCGAGGCAAGAGCAGCGGCGATGAGGTCATGGAGCAGCAACACTGCTCGACTGACAACGAGCAGGCAGAGGCGGCAGAAGCGAAACCATCGTCCGGTAACAACGACCTCGTCGGCGGAGATAACAACGTCGGACCGCTGAGAAAGAAAATTGAGAGAGAGACGAGGAGGACCGAAAGGAATGGGGGTTGCTGGCAACAACAACGGTGGACGACGACAGTTTTGATCTCTGACAGCAGCAATGCAGAGAAACACACGATGACAACAATTTGTGGAGGAGCGAGCAGAGAGAGAAACACGCGATGACGTTGAGCGCCGGAGAGAAGAAGAGAGAGATTCCGATTTAGGAAGAATGAAAGAGAGATGGAAGAGAAGGAAGAAGAGAGAGAAATAGTCGATTTTGAAAATTCTTAGCATTTTATTAATTTTATGTTTAATTTTGTTTAATTAATTATGCATTAGTATATTAATTAAGTTAAAAAATCATTAATTAGGCGTTGACCGTTAGTTTTTGACGGAAAATGACCACTTCGACAACGATTTCAAATGTTTAGGACCACTTCAATAATGATTTCAAATGTTTTGGACCCGATTTTCAAAAAGTGAATGTTTTGGACCAAATTCGTATTCTGACTATATGTTTAGGACCAATTTTGAGCTTTAATAATAGATTAAAGATGATGAATATGAAATTGAAAATAATGAAAGGGAGTATTATAGTCGTAATTATAAATTTGTGAACAAAAAAGAAAGCATTTGGTGGCCCATTAACAGTGCAACAGGCATAAATGAGGCAAGCCCACACTCTTAAATGATTACTTATATGTAGCCGTTGCAATATCAAAATCCTACTATTTCAAACGGCCTAAATTGAAGCCACCCTCTCTACATATACTCGATCATGATTTTGCCCAAATTCATATCAAATCATCTCTCTCTCAAATCAAACACACACACACACAGAATTACAAACAGAGCATTGCAATGGCTTCTTCTTCATCGAGACGCTCGTGCTCATTCCTCCTTCTCCTCCTCTCCTTCTTCAATTTCATCCTTTTTATCCTCTCGGCGACCTCCATAGCGCCTACGCTCGCCCTTCGAATGCCGCCGACCTCCCTCGGGTGGGCGTTCCTGATGATCTCCTCCGTGTCGCTGCTGTCGTCGTTCGTCGGATTCTACTCGCACCTCACGCATATCTGCTTCATCACGCACGCCTCGCTCCTGCTGGCGTCGTCGGCGGGGCAGCTGCTGGGGATGCTGGCCCTGTTCACCAAGGAGAAGCCGAGCCTGGAGATGCTGAGGTCCCCAAGGGATCCGAGGGAGGCGAAGCTGCTAGTGAGGCTGGAGTGCGGGATTCTGATGGCGATGATTGTGATGCAATTGGGGATTCTGTTGCTGAGCTGCGTCGTGCACAGCTGCAGTGTGAACGCGGAGGGGAAGATCGCTGAGGAGCCGGTGGCAACGAGTGAGATGAAAAACAGGGATTTTGATGAGAAGATGATCAATAAGTATGGCAAATGGAAGGAGTCTGATGTCTGATTGTTTCTTTCTTACTATTTCATTGTTTATTTATTTATTTATTTATTTTTATGTTTAATTTAGTTCATAAATAATTAGGTTTCGATTAATGTTCATTGATTAATGGAGATTTGTGTATTTTTATTTGTTTAATTTAGGTGTTAGGATAGATAGTCTTGCTAGACAAAATTTATGTTGCCAAAAATGATACTCCGGATCAACATAATATTTAGAGTAAAGACCAAAACTGATTCTGAACATATGTCCATTTTACGATTTTGGTCTTAGACATTATTTTTTGATTTTTTGGATCTCAAACATTTCAACTCGGATCACAATCGGCGTAAAGTTAACTTTTCCGTCAAATTTTAACGGTCAACGTTTTTTATCCCGATTTTGACCAAATTAAGCTGTTAAATATGATTACTAACTCCCTAATTGTATCCTTAATTATTTTAATAAGTTATCATTTAAAATACAAAATAAATAATATTAAAAAGAAAATGAGAAATTCAAAACAACCTCACACTGCGAGTTGAAAAACGCAGATCCGGCATAAACGTCGAGAAGTGGCAGCGGCATCCTTTCCGGCCTCATCCGTCCCACCGTCATATCATCTGCGGCCGGTGGAGAAATAGATCTCGCATCACCGCTGTTCAATGTGGCAGCTATGCAGCTCAGCGATTGGCCCCTCCGCAGAATCCTCACCCCGCGCCTTCCTTCTGCCGCAGGTCGATCCTTTTGTTTCGTTAGATTTTCTCTTGTCGGATTAGAGAGACGTCTTCCTGTTGTTGTTGTTGTTGTTGTTGCATGACCGCCGATTGACATCCAAATTCGAGAAATTCCCCTGGGACGGAAAAATTCTCCGATGGTGGAAATGCGGCGGAGTGATGGTGGAAATTTCCCTCAATGATTGATGTTGTTGTTTTGAATTTCTCATTTTCTTTTTTAATATTTTTTTTGTATTTTAAATCATAACTTATTAAAATAATTAAGGATATAATTAGGGAGTTAGTAATCATATTTAACAGTTTAGTTTGGTCAAAGTCGGGATTAAAATTTGACGGAAAAGTTAACTTTGGACCGAATGTGATCCGAGTTGAAATGTTTGAGATCCAAAAATTCAAAAGGTAATGTCTAGGACCAAAATCGTAAAATTGACATATGTTCAGGACTAGTTTTGGCCTTTACACTAATATTTATTCTATAGTCGATTATACTTACTCCTTCCTTAAAAAGTATGAGCTATTTCTTTATTAGTCTGTTTCTGAAAAGTATGAGCTTTCTAATTTTGAAATATTTAAATAACACATTATCCCTATATATATAATTTTATTTAAAACTTATACCTAGGGCTGGCAAATCGTGCAGATTGGGTCGTTATCAGGTCAACCTGATAATGACCCAACCCAATAAGGCATAACCTGAACCCGACCTGTTAAGGAAACTGTAAATCCGAACACGAACCCGACCTGCTACCTTCAAATCCGAACACGACCCGCACCCGACACGAACCCGTTATCGACACGATATAATATGGGTTGACACGACACGATAACAATCTGAACCTGATATTACACGATTAAAACCTAATATTACACGATTAAACCTTAATTTTTAACCTAATTTACGCAATTAAAATTCGTTTACACTATTTAAACCTAATTTATAAGAAATTAAAAAATTAAAGTAATATATATATATTTTTAAATAATAATAAAAATAATAATATTATTTCTTAATGGGTTATCCGTATCCAACCCGCATCCGACCCGAACCCAACCCAAAATTATCGGGTTCTTAATGGGTCAACCCGATAAGGACACAGATCCAATAAGACTTGACCCCAACCCAATAATTTCGTGCGGATTCGTGTCAGATTATCATGTCGTGTCGAAAATTGTCAGCCCTACTTATACCATTACACTACACTACTAACGATGTGGAACTCACTTTCCACTAATTTTACTTACATCATCTTTTATCTATCTCTCTTACTTTACCAACTAGTATTATCACCCGTGCGATGCACGAGATATAACATTTTCAAATAATAGAGATAAATTTTAAGGTAAGTAGATTAAAAAATAAAAAAATAGATAAAGAGAAATGTACTTCTATCAACCCACTCTAAATGAAACATTTCATATCTAGCAAAACGATTGTATACAGTTTTATCGACATCCCCCTTTTCACCTTGTCTGCTGCACACAATGGTCTGCCATGTTTTGACACCATTTGCGTACTAGTGTCCAAATCTTCGAGTATCAAACCTACAGTCGTTGGCATATGCTTCATAAAAGGAAATTCCTTCCTCTAATGTTTCAAACACCTGACCAACGAACGGTTTAAGCTCGGGTCTGCAATCTGGAATAACTGCAGTTGTACACACAATAGAGAAACGTCATCGAAGAATGTCAACACTGCATGTCAACGGCCAAATTGGCAGAATATCATCGCACATTATATCAAATAAAACACATTGCTGACAGATTCTGTATAGAGTATCAGAACAAGCATAAAAAAAATCTTCGAGTATCAAACCTACAACATTTCGCAATATAACCTAATACCTATGCATAATCTACTCTACGTACTATGTCTTCTTCAGTCAAGCATAATCGTCATTGCTTTCAATAATTTGCAACACCTCTAGTTCAAATTAGCATGAAAAATACCTTGAGCTTCGTCAAACATCTCCATTTCAACGGCGGCCCAATATACTTCGTAAATTAACGCCTAAGAAGATTTATTCGATCAACTTCAACACAAACGTTGCCAATATGGTACCTTGAATGTCGATGATCAGTGTCAGGATTGGCCAAGATGATACCTTGAATGTAGATTTATGAGATTAACTGTGCGCATGGAAGAACTTTATGGTTGAATGAGAAAGAGATGGTTCGGCCGACGTCAAAGAGCATTCCAAATATGAAACTCATTGTAGTTTGGTATAATGGAGATAAATTAGGAACTGATGTTTGTCGTCGGTCACAATTTGAGGAATCACATCAGTTATGGAGAGGTTGGAGTACAATGAGGGGAGTAGTAACCGCTTAATGCTACAAATTCCACATAAGCCCCCGGTGACGGAATTTGTAATGCTCGTTGACATTGACATTTGAGTCATTATGCCAGCCGTTGATTGGGATTAAAGATTGTTTAGGATTACAGTTTGTAGTTTGTAGTTTGTACCAAATATATGAGTTTGTATTTGATCACACCTCTCTCTCTCTATATATAGGTGTGTTAAGGTCCTTCGCAGCTTTTCAGTCCAATGATCTGCATTATTTGACGAAAAATTTGCATTATTAGTCAGTGTGCATTATTCAACTGAAAATCTGCATTATTATACTATAATGGTGCATTATTAGTCGGTGTGCATTATTCAACTGAAAATCTGCATTATTAAATGACACGTGGCATCAATCTAACCGTCAGATGACAAAATCGTGGGGTTGAGATTAAAAAGAACAATAGAACAAAAGATACAAAAAGGAAATGAATACATCCCTATATATATATATATATATAGGGGAGCGTTATTCTCCTTTTCACATCTTAGATCCTTTTTCCTTCTTAATATTACGCGTTAGATCTAAGGCATCAACGGATCAGATTGATTCTATAAAACTGGTTCCGTGTTGCATTATAGAAGGTGGTTGTATGCATTACAGGGTTATTATTGACATTTGACGGAAAAGTAACTGCCACATTTTGGTATCTGCGAATAATGCACCACATGGTCACGAGTAATGCATATAATTGACTATATAATGCACAATATGTGAACTGCAATGCATACGAATAAGATGTACCATGTTATGATGTTTGGACACACGTTTCTTGTTTCCCCTAAGGGTTTAATAAGCTTAGGGGCTAGGGTATAGTACGTAGACACGTATGTAATCTTCACATGGTAACGAGTAATGGATATAATTGACTATATAATGCACAATTTGTGAACTGCAATGCATACGAACAAGATGTGCTGTGTTATGATGTTTGACACACGTTTCTTGTTTCCCCTAAGGGTTTAATAAGCTTAGAGGCTAGGGTATAGTACGTACGCATTAATAACAAATTATAAAACGATACGAATAACTCACCAAATTGTCACGAGTAATGGATGTTATTAACTATATAATGCACAATATGTGAACTGCAATGCATACGAATAAGATGTACCATGTTATGATGTTTGACACACGTTTCTTGTTTCCACTAAGGGTTTAATATGCTTAGGGGCTAGGGTATAGTACGTAGACATTACTAACAAATTGTTGTTATTGGAATATACGTATGTGCATTATTTGGTTTAGGTAGTGCATTATGTAGCTGTTAATTGTCATTATCTCAGTATATTATGCATTATTAGAGGTATTGTGTATATGGGTTAATCAACGGATTGAATATTACATACGTGCATTTAGTAATGTCTACGTACTATACCCTAGCCCCTAAGTTTATTAAACCCTTAGGGGAAACAAGAAACGTGTGTCAAACATCATAACATGGTACATCTTATTCGTATGCATTGCAGTTCACATATTGTGCATTATATAGTTAATAACATCCATTACTCGTGACAATTTGGTGAATTATTCGTATCGTTTTATAATTTGTTATTAATGCGTACGTACTATACCCTAGCCCCTAAGCTTATTAAACCCTTAGGGGAAACAAGAAACGTGTGTCAAACATTATAACACAGCACATCTTGTTCGTATGCATTGCAGTTCACAAATTGTGCATTATATAGTCAAATATATCCATTACTCGTTACCATGTGAAGATTACATACATGTCTACGTACTATACCCTAGCCCCTAAGCTTATTAAACCCTTAGGGGAAACAAGAAACGTGTGTCAAACATCATAACACAACACATCTTGTTCGTATGCATTGCAGTTCACATATTGTGCATTATATAGGCAATTATATGCATTACTCGTGACCATGTGGTGCATTATTCGTATCGGTTTCCAGCCATTATTAGATTACTATTGTACCCTCATAATGCACAAAATAGGACAAATAATGCAACACGGGATTAATTACCCAATGTTGATCTTGACCGTCCATTTCTCTAATCTAATGGCTGATATTAAGAAGGAAAAAGGAGGAAATATAGGAAAAGGAAATGAATACATCCATATATATATATATATATATATATATATATAATTAAAAAACAATTAGGAAATATGTCAATGAGAGAAGATTATAAAAATTTAAAAACAAATAAGTTGCTCTGTAGCTAGTGTAATAGAGATTTTTTAGTTAAATTTGAAGTTAATACTATTAAAAGATTTTTGCATTAAATTTCGGTTATTGAAACTATAAAAATGTAATTAATGTATAACTTTAATTTAAATTTTGAAAACTAAGAAAAGAGGGAAATTTTGAAAAAAGCGAAAATGAGGCAGAGGGCTAATAAAGTCATTTTAATTTCTCCACTATATGCAATTAATGATTTAATATACAATTAATACCTAAATTTACTAATATGATCTTGTGTGGTTAATCATAGTGTGGTTGTTTAATATCACCCTATATATAACTATAACTATGTATATATAAGTATGTACTGTACAAATTTCAGAAGCATAGGGCCTTTTTCAGAAGCTGACCTGCATTTACACACCTTTTTGGAATTTATCATTCACACTCTTGGAACATCACCGACATTCAAATCCACATAGACACAAGCAAGTACCGGCAAATCGGTGTAAGCACCATATCCTTTCTTGCCCAACAATTTCCAACAACATTTTTAGATGGCACTTGAACAACATTGAGTGAGGCGATGACCTTCTTCATTTCATCAGTGGAATCGTCATTCTCTACATCGTCTAACAATGCCTCTTCCTCCTTCTCTTTAGTTCCTTAACTCGTTGATTTTGCGTCGAACGTCAAGGGAGCTTTTTCCCGTCCATCAATCCGGCGTCAAAATTAGGGTTTTGTGCGTTTTGCACGTTTGAAAGGAAAGAAGGTAGGAGAAAGTAAAATAAAAGGATAATTGATATTTCGTGAATGATTGAACTAAAGAATAATGTCCACTATTTATAATAGTGGATACTAACTTAATGAACAAGACAAAAGATATGAAAAAGATATGCAAATCCATAATTAACTAACTAAATAATAATAATAATAATAATAATAATAATAATAATAATAATAATAATAATAATAATAATAATAATAATAATAATAATCATCGTATCACTCGACCTCCAATCTATGGACTACTTTGTTTCAAGTTTTAGTAGTAGTAATATACCCTCAAAACAATGACTACAAAAATTCCATCAATCTTTGTGTCGAAAATAGCCAGCTTAAAAATTGTTGATTTATAGTATATAATTTTTTTAACAATGTGTCCTTCATATTTTAAACAAATACAATATCCTAAACTATGCAATGATATTCAAAGATAAAATATTGTAAATAGTAAATGTTGCCTATAAACTGAAAATAAACTCAATTTTTTTTAGCAAATTGATTAATTTATTTGCATCGTCGAAAAGCATTTTTTACATCAGTAACACTTTTACGTTTTTTATGCGTATTATTTAATCGACAATGTTATTTTATTTAATGGAGTAATTTATAGTTTATCTTGTCTCATGACATTCTCAAATGTTAAAGTAATCTAAATTAGAATTTTTAGATTACTTTATTACACAAATGTTTATTTATTACTCCATAGAATAAATATGTTTACCATTTGATTAATAGTTGAAGCAATAAATTCGGCGTTTTAACTACTGGGCCAATATAATTTGTAACAGCTTGTGTCAGAAAGTTAACTATTAGGCCCATAGCTCACCTTTTTTTATTCATGTTGGCAGTAGAGAATGCAATTCTCACACAATGAATAAACTACATATACGTTCCGTAGTGTGTACGCTTTGTTTCAGGATTGTTTTTAATATTATAACATATGATTGGAAGAAATTTTAGTAGTATGGGATAGCCAAACACTGGCTTTATAGATTTATAGACTATCGATTATACATTAAAATCCGTGTTGAATCAAATATTTATATTTTTATAGACGGAGGGAGTTGATTATACATTAAAATTCATGCTGAATCAAATATTTATATTTTTCATATCCAAAACACGACTACATAGTTACTAGGACGAGTCACACAATTATTCTTATTGACCGATGAAAGTTAATTACTTAGCTTAAGGTCGTCAATCAAAAGCAAGTAGCTTCAAACAGATTAATTATACTCACCTCATCCGTGAAAAAGTGTCTCATTTTGCTATTTTGGGATGTCCACAATTTAAAGTCTCAATTGTATTTCTCCATTTTAGGTGAGGGAACTCATCATTCACCTAACTCATTAGACTCACATTTTATTATAAAATCAATATATAAAAGTGAGATTCACTTTTCACTAACTCATTTCTACATTTTAGATAACTGTGAACGGAAAGAGAGATAAAATTTGAGTGTAATGCATTTAATGGAAAGTGGGGTTCACTTACCAAAGATGGAAAAAAATGTGGACATTATTTTGTAGACAAAGAGTATTGGTGCACATTCATTACTGGCTCGTTGATACGAATCATACGATCCAAAATCATAGGATCTCCCAATTATTTAGTTAACTTTTAATTCACCGTATCTTTCTCATATATGTTAGATATTTGTTTATTGTTCGATAAGTTAGGGTAGTAGTATTCTAGTATTATAAATACGAGAGATTGTTATCAGTTAATCAATCAATGAATTATTGAAATATTTTTCCCCATGAAAAACGTGTGTTTTCCAACTCTAATTATGGTTCGCTGCCCGACAAAAGAACCCGCACAGAGACACCCAAAATTCCCTCCGTCGATCCTAATATGACGCCGGAGTATTCTATCAGCCGCCGAGTTATCTGCCCGGGAGCGATTCTGCGCACAGAACTCTGTTAGAGTTTGTATACTAGAAATCACCTTTCGAGGTTGTTATATTACATATTTAAATGTATAAGAAACTTAACAAAGTCTAAGTCTTTGTTTTAGTAGACCGGTTGTGGGTGACGTCCACTTTAAGGTAACACGGTCAGTTCTGAACAAAGAAAAAGAAGAATTTCACAATCTAGATAGACTTAGACTAACTACCTATCGTGAAAGGTTGCAATGTCAGTACGCATATTTCTAAGTCTTACTGAAATAAGATGGCATTGGTGTATTATAGCGCTGAACGGGTCTAACAGCAAGACATGTCTTTATGCTATCTACTGAAAGATGAGGTCTTGATAAATATTTATTTCTTAATCAATATATGTTAGCATTGAGCATACGGTATTGATTATGCACTACTTTGACTTATCAAATGGTGCGGGTTTTTTGTAACCCAATAATCCTGATATATTTGGTAGGGGTGATTAATAGCAGTTTGTGACCGCAACATAACTTTCTTATATTTTTTACCCAGTTGGAAGGGCTCTGTTGGCGACTCTTGAGTGCTTAGGGACGCCGTGACTAGAGAAGGGGGTTTGCGAGTGCCAAAAGGTTAAACTAAACTAGTCTTTAATAACTGATTCCTTTTCAAACTAGTTGTATATTTATCCACCAGCTTATAAGCTAAATCCCCCCATCCCCCATTCCCAAATCTGTGGTTTTTAGGGTCTTACTACCAATGCGATAATGGCTACGCAAATTGTGAAGGATTCTTGACTCAATACAAAAACGTGCGCTATCATTTGAAGGAATGGGGAGTCGGCACTTAGAGACCTCAAAATGCATGAGAGTTTTTCAATCTACAACACACTAGAGCTCGTAACATTGTCAAACAGGCTTTTGCAGTTCTTAAGATGAGGTGGGGCATCTTATGGGGTAGGGTTGGAACGGTACGGTATACCGCCCCGAAATGGCCATACCGCATACCGTACCATACCGTGCGGTATGACAAAAAACCATACCTTTACCGTACCGCTTTCGTCGGTATACCAAAATTTAGATATCGTTACCGTACCGCTTTTGTCGGTATACCGTACCGTGATTTCGGTATACCGCAATATGCGGTATACCGCGGTATATACAAAATGCATGCCAGATCCATAGCGTATACCGTATTTGCGGTATACCGTGTTATTTGCGGTATATACCGCAAATTTGTGGTATATACCGTAATTGCGGTATGATGCTGTATAACGCGGTATACCGCGGTATATACAAAATGCATACATTTATCGTACCTAAAACTGTCGGTACGGTATGATACCGTACCGAAAAGTGCGGTATACCGAAAATTCAGTATTTTCGATATTTTTTCGGTACGGTAAGTGCGGTATTTCGGTATTTCAGTATATTTTCCCAGCCCTATTATGGAGTGCTACTTTCTATCCGATTAAGATCCAAATTCGATTAATCATGACATGCTTCCTCCTAGAGAATTTCATCCGTGGAGAAATATAGAACGACCCAATTGAACAACACATTGATGGGGCTACCACTGATCTGGAAGATGAGGAGGTTCATGGTGACACATAATTTGTTGATCATGTGGTGCCAACTATCGAATGCAATCAAATGTATGATAACCTAACTCCATGTGGAATAATGTGTGTTTTATGCTCCTATTTCAATTTGAGCTACATTGTTTTAATATCTCCAGTGTTGTCATTTATGCCATTTATTTGCCTGAACCTACTTAGGAGCGCAATCTGACCTATGAATTGTTTTATTTTTTTGGTTTTGTAGCAAGCCAATATCGACGTTAACTGAGGAACTTGACATGATACCCGAGTGTAATTGTGGTCGAGGCAAGATGAAGTCGTTTTGCGCTGGGAAAGAAGCTACACATACCGGGTGCTACTTCTACAAATGTCCTGTCAATGCAAAGCATTCGGGGTCTTTCTTATGGTGCGATGACTACCATAGCTGGAATGGAGATGCGAAACAACCTACTATGTACTAAATCAACTCTATCGCCCTGCGAAACAAGTTTTCTCAAGTGATGTAGTGAAAAATAAAAGGATGTCTCACGCAGGAAGTGTGTGTGGAGTTTGCGGTTGCTGCCGGGCTGAAAAACGGATGAATTTGTTGTTGGTTTTCATGGATTCAGTCTTGTTAATTCTCGGAATTGTGCTGGGGAAATTGTTCTAGTGTTTTAGTTTGCCAAATATTTGACTGTGACTGTGACTCTACGTTATTATCTTAAATTGATGCTTATGTCAAGACATTTGTATAACTATTTTGCAGGACTACACTAATCCGTGTAATGGACTACCTTGTTTGCATATTAAGTTACCTTATTTTGAAGATTATTTTAGTGAGTGGTTGTAAATTGGATGGAATATACATAAAACTGTATAACGTATAGCTCTCAAATAACATGTTTTTGTAATTAAAGATGGGGTAGTTGGTATAACAATGACTTTTATCTTCTTTTGATAGATGAGCAATTGAGATTCATTAAATCACTTTGAATCAAAAGATGAAGGATTAGACATGGAACCACTATTGCAAGCGGTGCATCACAATGAATATGGGGCAGTTACAAGTCAATGACTAAATAGGATGTGCTCATTAATCGCATATAATTTTCCCTATAAATATTGAACTCCTTGGATAAACAAATACACTAACTACTATCCTTCTTCTTCCTCCTCTTGATAACATACTATGGCCGACGACTTACCACACCAAAGCTCCTTCCTCTACCAAGCCAATTGGAATAATCGGACAATGATTCGCCTCAAACAAGAGAATAGTTGTGAAGCCACTTCATCTTCGAGGCCAAGTCCGTGATTGAGAACGAGCTCGGGTACTCCTTTGAATGGTTCAAACTAGTGGATTGAATTCACTTCTTGGAGAAACGATACAGGACTTTCAATGAGCTTGTTGTTCACTTGGAGGGGACATATTGGAATGCCGCGACCAACACCATCATAGTCACGACTAACACATAGGCAAATGGTCTCGTGGTATGGTCTATGTTTTACTTTGTATGTACATTACAGTAACATAAGAACTGACGTCTCTTGTTGTATCCATGTCGGGGAACCCCTTTCTCGGTGCCTACCATAGATATGGCGACCCTGCATATAATCAGTTATGTGAGTTGTTTGCTTTCAACGACGTTAAACAAGAGATCGATGGAACCGTGATTGTCCTTTCGGACTCACTGCAGTCACAAGGCCATGTGTGTAATGCACCATACAAGAATGCCGGAGATGGGCGAGGTCAATAGCAACAACAAATTCTCTATTGCACAGCGCAAACTGATGTTCGATGACGGAGGACCCCTAAACTTGGGAGTCAACAAACAAGAAGGAATGCTTCCTCGTGCCTGGACCGCATGGAAAATATGAATGGGTCGAGAAAAATTCGTGTAAGTTGAACCCAACACCGCTACAATCGATGATGTTTGACAGCGAGTAGTAGCTCTTTTTCCAGGCTGATATCCTGGATTGAATATGTGGAGTCGCCTTTAAATCAGTTTTCAGGATCTCACTCTTTAACCATTCCTCTATCTTGGTTGCGTAGCCACCTCGAAAGCCATTGTCCGATTTCTAGCCTCTAGCTACCAAATCTTCCAAAGCAGATATGAGCACCGCCTCTTCACGGTCAGACCAAGAGCGCCGAGACCGGTCGCACCTTCGGAAGCTTGAACAGCGGTATTCACTACCACCTACAACAGAAACAGGAAATAGGTCGGGCAAGTATATAAATTAAGTGCAACGTCGAATGAGCACAAAGTATGGAAACAGGGTATGTGGAAAATAAACCATACCTTGAATGCCTTGGCTGCCGTCGACGCTGGGTAATGAGCTTCAAGGTTCAGCCATGAGCATACATGATATCAACAAGAAGACGGGGAATCTAAAATATCCAAAGTATTCTAACACTTTTCGATTAAAAAATCACTGCGTGCAGATTATGTAAACCCAATACACCCAAAACGACCATCACATATAGCAAGAAGTAAAAAGAGCTCTCAGTAAAAAAATTTCTCTCTAGGAAATTCGCTCGGCCTTCTCTCTACAAAGTGGGGTTTTGAGATTTCTCTCAGTAGGTTCTCCTAGCGCCTCACTTTCGCTTTTCCGTTCACCAGAATACAATCACAGATCCAACCTTTCTTCACCGTCTCCACAGATTCTCTCCTACCCGTCGAATTTGTGGTGATCTTTGGAGAAGCAAGCAAGTTTCCGCCGTCCACGTGGTGGTCGGCGAAACTTCAGCGCTTGTTGAACTGTTACGGTTTATCCCTCGCTCCAGTAGAGAAGCTCCGGCTGCAACCATCGAATCCCGGAACTTGGGAGGGCTGCTAGGTCTGCTGGGTTTTGAACCAAGGTCGGAGCCCTCTAACTTACTGATACAAAACGCCGGCAAGCAGTAGTTCTGTTCCTGCTCTTGTTTGCCGACGTTTTGCAGCAGAAATCTATTTTGTTTGATTGAAATATTTACATCTAAACATTAATTAATATCCCGTGTTTAAGATCTAAATATCCATTAATTAATATCAAGTCCACTATCTGACTTTTATTAATTAATTTCTTTTTTCTATAGTGGTCTAGTTTAGAAACATTATTTATAATTAATGGAATAAATTCCAACTAGCCAGTTTTCTGAATAATAAAACTTTTTTCTACACACCTCTTGAGGATATTTTCAGACTGACCTCTCCCAGCACACGATTTATTGCAATAACAATACTAGCACCACTTAGACATTAATGATCACTACCCAATCTATCAGGATTCTTGGGCAACGAAATACCCTCACCATTTGATAAGTCAAAGTAGTTTTCAATTAATATCGTATGCTCAATGTTATGTCAACAATGATTAAGAAATGACAATCACTGAGACATCGTCTTTCAGTAAATAGCCAAGAAAGACTTATCTCACTGTTTGATCCTTTCAGTGCCATACCACACCGACATCGTTCATTTCCTAAGGTAAGGAATCTTTCGGACTGACGTCGCAACCTTTCACGATAGGTAGTCAAAGACTATCTAGGTTGTGAAACAGTTTTCCTTCTGCAAGAACCGATAAGTTACCTACTGTGAACGTCGCTCACAACTCGTCTACTATGCAGAAGACTTGGACTCATTTTGCTTAAACTATGTATTTAAATGGAAAACATATTTCAACATCTCATAAATACATAAGCAAAACACATTGTAACAACATATTATTTCTCATTAAATGATAAAAATGGATAGAAGAGTTATTACATATACAAGCATTCGAAAGATGCTTTCAGCATACTAAACTCTAACAGACGTTACCATCGATTCCCAACACCGGGAGGGCTGCTCGGTCTGCTTGTCTCGAAAGCTAAGTCTCTCATACTTTGGCTTTTGATTTCTTCTTTATGGTGCTCTCTGCACATACCGTTGAAGGTTGTAACAAGTTCTACTCAAATCTTCTTTTTATAATCAATGTACATGAATGCTTGGTTTAATATGAAGTAACAACAAGTTAGGGAAAATCACATATCTTTGTAATGCCTTCCTTTCTATGTGGAAACAGCTGAATCAGTTTCTGTTACTATCTCCGGCGACGATCACCAGCTCCGACCTGTTTTGGCCGTTGTGGTGACCAGCCTGCAAGTCAACCTTGGACAGTTATGGCATAGGACTATTTTTGGACGTTGGTGACTGCACCTGCCAGTATCTAGCTTTGTTTGTGGTGGTGCAGAAGATTGGATTTTTGTGCTGTCAAAGGCAGTTTCCTCTTTTGGGTGCTGCATAAACTGTTATTGTGGTGCAGGTGGAGAGGGTTACCTGCCCTTTCCCAAAAATAGGCAAACAACTCAGATTGTGTTGATTCATTGCCGCAACACTAAGTCACGTGATTTGATACCAAATGACACACCAACCCATCCCCAGTTGGTGTGTTCCTCTCTCCTTACTTGCCACGTGGCAGAACGCTAGGGCAACACAAGACGACGAATCCTAGCTTCCCTACGGGACAGAATGGCTCATCGTGGACTCGACGAAATTAGTGAAACTATTGGGAACTTAGTGGTGCCCGAAACTCAGCAAGTCTTAGCCGATTCCATTACCCAAAATGCACGTGAGGAGCAGGAGGTATCTTCATCGACAAGGCCAAACATCATTGCTCTACCAGCCTACTCATCGTGGCTCAAGCGTGCACAACAGTTCGAGCTCGACCCAATCTATCAAAAGGAGGACATCACCCTTATTCAGTTCAACAGCGTTGACCCAAAAGCTAATTACGTCACGCTGGAGAAAACCAATATCACCCCTATTTCTTGAGGATGGGGTATGTGCCTCCTTGGGAGGTTCTTCGGGCGCTTCCTAGGGAAAGAAGTTGTTTATGGACTCATGAAGCTCTGGCCTTGTAAGGCACGAGTCACTTTCCACCGTCGGGGGTGGATGTTCTTCCAATTTGGAGCGAAGCTGGCATGGAGAGTACAAGACAAAAAGGACCTTTCGACGCATTTGGCATGCAACTGATCCTTTAGTCAACGCCGAAAAATTTTGATCCGGACATGGAACCGGAAGTCTGAGTCCCGGTGTGGCTCCGTATAGTGGATCTGCCACTAGATCTTTAGAACCTTACAGTTGTGAGTAAGATTGGGTCTTACATTGGAACTCCACTCTCTACTGATTTCAAAACACTTAGAAGGAAATCAATGGATGGACCTCGGATTCATGTTGTAATCAACATGACGCAATGTCCTCTGGACGCAATTACCATTGAAATGACATCTGGAGATTTTATTGATGTGAAGCTGGAGTACGAGTTTCTGCCCAACTATTGCCCGGCGTGTAAGAGAATTGCACAAGTAGTAAGGTTGAAAGGAAGCACGTGGGGAAAAGGGTGTGATCCAAAAGCCCAAGTCTCGCAGCCGGTTGAAGATCCAAAAGGGGCTGAATGGAAGCACATAGGCCTTCAAATGCACAACCAATGGCTCCTCCATACCAACAGCGGATACCTACTCTCCCCCGCACAACAAGCAGGGCCTAGTAATGGACAAGGGTCTCGTCAACGGAATCACTGGAAGCAAAAGAGCGTGAGCATTCTAGGAGTAAGGGCTCAATAGGCGCAAAAGGGAAAATCTGTGTTAGGAAACTTCCCCGAATCGCATAATAAATTCGAGGCCGTTGTAACAGACAATGAGACAGACCACTTAATTATCCAACCTCAGCCGACAATGGCTGAATTCTTCACTACCCTCTTTTAAATGGTCGGGCAACAAGTGAGAGTAGACCGGCGCACAGTGAAGCAAGTACCCAAAGCAAAGGGCGTGCCACCAACAACCAAAGATACTTCGCTCACGGAAGTTCAGATCCAAGAGAAGGATGCCACAAAGGAGGCCCCTCCAGAGGAAAACCTGACCAACGATTGGGGAACTCTAATGAAGAACAATGTAGGAACTGAGCTAGCCGAAGCGATAGTTGAACACGGGGAGCCATCAGAGAGACAAGGCCGATCATCAAAGAAGAAAGGAGAGGTCAAGAAGAGGAAAAGCCGATCAAAGTCATGCCCAAATGGAGAGTTCGGGGAAGAGGGTCCCGATGATGATCCAGGACTGTGTCAATGATTGTTGCAACATGGAATGTACGGGGAATGCAGCAACTCCCCCGTCAAGCTGCGATTCCCGATTTTGTAAGAAAACACAAAATCGATGTTATTGGGTTACTTGAGACGAAGCTCAAAGCCAAGAACTATACTTACTTAATGAAGAATAAATTCAAGGAGTGGAGGAACGTCAACAACTTCAATTTGAGTGACAGAAGCATAATGTTACTACTTTGGAACCCAAGTTGAGTGGACCTGGAAATAATTCATGTGAATGTGCAGACCATCCACACCAAAATCAGGTGCTTGATTTCCAATAATACATTTTTCTTCTCCTTAGTTTATGGCAATCACACTATACCTGATAAACGTCCACTTTGGTACTCTTTGATTGAGTATGTCCCACGGGATGAGCCAAGCCTTGTGAGTTGAGACTTCAACAATGTAATGGGAGAAGATGAGAGGGTTGGGAGAAACATCCCCTCCGAGTACGAGGTCAAGAATATGGCTGATACATGCGCATTGCTCGGACTTGAAGATATTATGTCTACAGGGTGTCAGTTCACACGTTCAGAAGGGGGCATACTCAGCAAAATTGACCTAGCATACTCAGCAAAATTGACCTAGCAATGGTAAATGATGCTTGGTACTCGCATGGCTACATGGCCACTACGGATTATTTATCAGCAGGAGCATAATCTGACCACTCACCAATGGTGACCACCCTGTTTGGTAACAACATTTCCTATCCCAAACCCTTTAAGTTTTTTAACTTTTGGCTCAAACACAGAAAATTCTCAGAGCTTATGGATGAGAAATGGCCAACATGTGTTGATGGAACTGCCCAATTTAAGCTTGTCGAGCATTGTAAGCTTTTCAAAGCCCACCTTAAAGCTTTTAATTTCTAAGAGTTTGGAAACCTCTCCAACAGGGCAAAAGACGCTACAGAAAAGCTTGTCGAACTCCAGCTGAGAGCCGACATTGATACGACAAACGTGGTAATAAGGGATCAAATCATGTGCCAAGAGAAACTTACAGCATACCTCATTAAATTAGAGAGAGCTTTCTTTGAATAGAAAGCAAAGCTCAAGTTCTCTCTGCTTAGCGACCGGAGCACTTCCTTCTTCCACTCCCTTGTCAAGAGAAATAACTCACGGAACTACATTTCCCTCCTCCATAGGAATGATGGTACGATTACAAGGGATCAAGGAGAGATCATCCATGACTTCGTGGAGCACTACTCATCACTCTTAGGAACTAAGATGCAAGCCGAGCCCATTGATGAACAAGTGATTAGAGAAGGACAATTGGTCAGTGAAGAGGAGAGCAGAGACCTAATCCGAGAGGTCACTGATGTAGAGATCAAAGAAGCACTCTTTGATATTTAAAATGAAAAGACCCCTGGACCTGATGGCTACTCATCGGCCTTCTTCAAGAAACAATGGGGCAAAATTGGCCAGGAAGTGGTTGATGCGGCCAAGGAATTTTTCAATACCGACCGGATATTGGGGAATCTCAACACAACAGTGGTGAGCCTGATACCTAAGACGAAAATATTAAGGAACCCTATGGGTAGAATTGTCAATATATGTTTAACTATTTTTATTAAACAAATCAACCAAACAAAGGTATGAGATGGGCCATAAAACTCAATAATTTAACCAAACATCAAAAACGGTTATGAATCGTAAAATTGCCCATCTTGAAGCCCAAACATGGGGATTGCCCATCTAGAGAACCAAACGACTCCTAAAGATTATAATAACGTTTGAAATTCTTTTTCCCGTTTTTGACCTTTTAAATACTAAAATACCCCAAACCCCATAAGGGTATTTTAGACATTATATAACAACTTGAGTACTGATTTATGATTATGGTTCTATTGGGTATCTGATGAGATACGAGGTTTTTTACATATTTTAATTATTTTTTTATGTTATTACTTTTTATCAAAGTATATTAAACAATATAAGCGTATTTCTTCTCAAAATCTATTTTAGAAGATTTTAAATTATACTCCTTCTATCCCACAAAAATAAACACTCTTTCCATTTTAGTTCGAGAGATTTCAGAAAAAGTGATCAAATTCGCCGATCTTTCAAAATTTAGGATTAAATTCACTGACCTTTCGGAATATGGGATCGAGGCATGCGAATTTTTCTTTTTATTTTTTTATCTTTTATCTCTTCTTTTCAATATTATTTCTCTTCCAATATTAATTAATTGACGAAATTAACCATGGAAATTGGACCTAAATTTTGAAAAAACAATCGAAAGATTAAAATTTTTGCTGCTCTACTCCGCCCTGTACTCTGCCTCTTTCCCTCCACTCCAGACCAGCCTCCACCCTCCTCCTGCCTCCTCCACTCTTTACCGTCTTCGCCGCCTCCTTCCCTCACTACAAACCCGCCTCCACCCCTCTTCCTTCCTCCACTGGGTGCTTGTATATTGTTTTTTTTTCTGCGTATATATATATATATAGGGTTGTGATTATATGATAACCCCTAATTTATGTGATAACCCTATAACCAAATCTGGACCACACATATTTTCTAAATATTTTTTTCTTACAATTGGCGTGATTCACTACTGGGCTTCAAACCCTCTCCATCACAGATCAATACCATCATAAATTAATAGAGAATCAAGGCTAACAATACAGAGTAATAGTTTATTATAATTTTATAGCTGTAACGATAAATTAATTCCTGTATTATGATCCTCACTTTATAATAGTCATCCAATAGTACATGCAGTGATATCACGTATACAAACAATTAAACAAACACACACACACACACACAAATCTAAAACTATCATTTTATCATTTGAAACTATCATTTTATCCCCTCAAACTATCATTTCATGATGCAAAAGTATCATTTTATCATCCAAAAAATCTAAAACTATCATTATTAAACAAAAGTATCATTTTATCATTTGAAACTATCATTTTATCCCCTCAAACTATCATTTTATGATGCAAAAGTATCATTTTATCATCCAAAAATCTAAAACTATCATTTTAAAATAAAAGTATCATTTTATCCCCTCAAACTATCATTTTATGATGCAAAAGTATCATTTTATCATCCAAAAAATCTAAAACTATCATTATTAAACAAAAGTATCATTTTATCATTTGAAACTATCATTTTATCCCCTCAAACTATCATTTTATGATGCAAAAGTATCATTTTATCATCCAAAAATCTAAAACTATCATTTTAAAACAAAAGTATCATTTTATCATTTGAAACTATCATTTTATCCCCTCAAACTATCATTTTATGATGCAAAAGTATCATTTTATCATCCAAAAAATCTAAAACTATCATTATTAAACAAAAATATCATTTTATCATTTGAAACTATCATTTTATCCCCTCAAACTATAATTTTATGATGCAAAAGTATCATTTTATCATCCAAAAAATCTAAACTATCATTTTAAAACAAAAGTTTCATTTTATCATTTGAAACTATCTTTTTATCCCCTCAAACTATCATTTTATGATGCAAAAGTATCATTTTATCATCCAAAAATCTAAAACTATCATTATTAAACAAAAGTATCATTTTATCATTTGAAACTATCATTTTATCCCCTCAAACTATCATTTTATGATGCAAAAGTATCATTTTATCATCCAAAAATCTAAAACTATTATTTTAAAACAAAAGTAAAAATTACAAGAAATAAAAATTGAATAGTTTTAATGAACACACTACAGAAGATTATTTCTAATGGATGAAGGAAGTCAATTCTAAGGATGAATCAAAATTAATAATAATGAATTTATCTAAAAATCTAAAACTATTCAAATTGATATAATGGGGGAAGTTGACCTTGTAGTAGTAGAGTAGATGGGCCTCACCTTTTATTTGAAGTTGAACAAGCCATTGGATAAGATACGGAAACCACATTTCTAAAAATGTGTGGTGGAGATTTAGTTATAGGGTTATCACATAAATATGGGTTATCATAATAACGCACCCCTATATATATATATATATATATATATGGAGGGATGTATTCATTTCCTTTTTCCATATTTCCTCATTTTTCCTTCTTGATCCCAGCCGTTGATTTTCTCCATCCTATGGCCTAAAATATTGGCATTAACCATTAGATTGTATTCATTTAAAAATCGAAAAAGGTCAAAATAGGTAATTACTCAATTGGTGGTTATGGAAACTCCCATGATTCTCTCCTTTGAAGACCTTGCCGGTTTTTTTTTCATACGTCCAATACTTCTCACACGTCGAAGACGGGATTCTCTTCGTAATCCATCTGTGCAATTTTGTATTTCTGTTTCACATTTTTTCAATTCACATACGTTGCAAAAATCTGGCATATTACAAGCGTGTATTGCTGACCAGTTTTGATTATTTGGCCGATCAAAATTCATTCAATTAACCCCGAATATGGAATCAAATTACATCAGATTTGTATGTTGATATCATGTTATGTGTAATTTCATGTGTGCTGCTTTTGTTGTGATATGCATATCTTAATTTATTCTGGATGAATTTCTCGAAGTAATGGCCACTTCAATTGAGGAAAACGAATACTGTTTTGAATAGCTGTACTGCAGAGTTCATTCCTTCTGTGCTGTTTACATCATAATTAGTTGTTTCATTTGCGTCTTTTTTTATTTACTTTGTTTGATTTCTCAGGTCATGGGTGACCAGACTGATGAGCCGTTTCCTCCAGGAGTACAATCAAAGCAATCAAATAATGTCAAATACTAGACACATAATGCATCCCAGAACATATATAATGTAAAATTTTAATCAATTAATGCGCACATGGATACTTCACCGAGTTAAACTCCCATGTATACAAGCACTTAAACGGAAAAACCACACGATAAATAATGTGTACGCCCAGATTTAATCATGTATCAAAGCAATCAAATAATTTAAGTTTTGGCCGTGTTTGCTTGTTCGTGCGCGCGTTTCTTGTTTTCCCCAAGGGTTTAACAATCCTTGGGGCTAGGGTGTAGTTTGTGCTAAGTCTTAAAATCGTCGTCAAAGTACACGAGTTTAAGTCATTCATCTAGGGTTTAGAAATCATATCGGTTATGTAGTAGTTTTGTAATGATACACATAATGTACATTTATACTGACGCGTTTAATTTAAGTTGTGTCGTGTTTCGATGTTTGGCGCACATTTCTTGTTTTCCCTAAGGGTTTAACAAGCCTAGGGGCTAGGGTGTAGTATGTTCTAAGTCTAAAAAACGTTGTCCAAA
Organism: Salvia splendens; assembly: GCF_004379255.2. Lineage (NCBI taxonomy): Eukaryota > Viridiplantae > Streptophyta > Magnoliopsida > Lamiales > Lamiaceae > Salvia > Salvia splendens. The sequence goes on from NC_056040.1 coordinate 28,523,705, forward strand.
TACACGAGCTGCAGTAATTCATCTGGGGTTGCACATAATGTATATTTGTATAGTATAATGCGTAGTTTTAGTTTATGTAATGCATTATTTGTGATATGTAATGAACATTTATCCTGCCCCGTTTACTTCAAGTTGTGCTGTGTGTCGTTGTTCGGCGAACGTTTCTTGTTTTTGCTAAGGGTTTGACAAGCCTAGGGGATAGGGTGTAGTATGTTCTAAGTCTAAAAAACGTTGTCCAAATACACGAGCTGGAGTAATTCGTCTGGGGTTGCACATGCATAGCGCGTATACATTTTTTAATACATATATACATAATGTACATATTATGTAGTGTAATGCGTAGTTTTAGTTTCTGTAATGCATTATTTGTGATATGTAATGAACATTTATCATGCCCCGTTTCATTTAAGGTGTGCCGTGTTTCGATGTTTGGCGAACGTTTCTCATTTTCCCTAAGGGTTTAACAAGCCTAGGGGCTAGGGTCTAGTACGTACAACAGCAACCACGTGATGCATAAAACAACATAAATAATGCATTCAAATAACCAAATAATGTACATAATCATTCAAGTAATGAACATACAAATATTGCATTCATTCTTAGACTCATGTACAACATCAATCTAATGATGCATAAAACAAGATAAATAATGCATAGAAATAGCTAAATAATGTACAAATATTGCATTCACTATTAGACTAATGTACAAGTTCCGTGACGGCTTACTTCTGCCGTGGAGTTACACTCTTTATACAATTCAGAAACTCGGTAGGGGTTCGTCGACAATACAGATGGTCGACGTTCCTACCCCTTGGTTTCCTATCCTCCGTCTCTTCCAGAGTTGTACTAGTCCCGGCCTCTGATACTCGCTCCCGGAATTTCTGGGCAATTCCTACTGGCAGTATATCATCGACCGCCTCGTCGATGTCCAATCTTAGCTGCTTTGTTGCTGTACAACATACAGAATAATAACATACAATTAGTTACATAATGTACAAACTGAATAAAATAATATGGACTGTTATACTGCATTCACTTATACACTCTTGTACAGAAGCATCAAAATAATGCCTAAAAACTGATAAATAATGCATTTTAATAATCAAATAATGTTCAGAATAAATCAACACCATGAATATTGCAATCACCCATTGCCCCATGTCCAACAACATTCACATAAAGCATAAACCATGATAAATAATGCACTAAAATAATTATATAATTTATAGTTCCGGTCAAGTAATACAAATATTCCATTCACTCTTTGACCCATGTACAACAGCAGTCACATGATGCATAAAACAGGATAAATAATGCATTCATATAGCCAAAATAATGAACAGAATCACTCAATGAACATATAAAAATATTCCATTCACTCATAGACTCATGTACAACATCAGTCAAATGATGCATAAAACAAGATAAATAATGCATAGAAATAGCTACATAATGTACAGATTCAGGCTAGTTATGAACATAAAAATATTCCATTCACTCTTTAACCCATGTACAACAGCAGACACTTGATGCATGAAACATGTATATAATGCATAGAAATAGTTAAAGAATGCACAACATCAACCTAATAATGCATAACATTAACCCAGTAATGTACATTTAGAAAATAAAAATTCAGCCTTCGCTCATACTACAATAATGTATCACACCAACCAAATAATGCAACAATACAACAGAAATAATGCACATTCTAACCTAAATAATGCACGCACAAATCTTCCGTGAGTTTAGTCTCTAAACACATGATACCCTACAACATTCATACTTGACTGCACATAATGACAAATTAAACATAACATAATGCACTAAACAAGCACGATGCATTAAGTCATAACAAATAATGACTTAGGTGTTTTTCTTAACCACCACAGCTAATACCAATAGTAATGCTTAATATTCAGACTATAATGCATATATCCTGGTAAATAATGCAGAGGCTAAGTTCAATAATGCACATAACTATTTGTCTTAAAACTAATTTGTAAAACACATAATACACTACACACACCTCTAAAATGCACCATATACTGCAACGTATGCTATTATTCTCTTACATAATGCACTACATATTTAAAAAGACAACATCAAAAGAAATAAGTCGGGATAATTACTTACAGCAAGACAAACATGATGCATTAGGAACAAATAATGAATAAAACCCTACCCATAATGCATAAGATAAAGCAAATAATGATCATTGTGGACGCACGTTTAATTATTTTATATCTAATCATCAAACAGATTCCTCTGCAACAATCTGAGGCAACAAACCAATACAACCAATGACCAATGTTAAAAGCAACATAATGCACTATCTAGCATAAAAAATGCACACAGAATTCTTACATACTGTATTCTGCAGCACACTATCTACTCTACATAATGCACAATTTAAAACACACAATGAATCTCCAAACATATACATAATGCACTAATCCGAACAACCAATATATGTATATACTCTTAAGCATTACACATCTAAATACCCCTAAAATGCATTCTTTACTGCAAGTCATGAAACTAGACATCTAAATAATGCTATGCATATTCATAAACAGTGAAAACACAGACAAAATTTTAACGAAGCAATTGACCTCAACACATTTACATAACATGGTCCAGTAATCCCCTTTTTACACTGTATAATGAGCAACAAATAGACATGCAAGTAGCAATCCTCACAAACAACAGATACTATATTGAAAAGCACAACCAACGAGTGAAATATACCTGCATCCTGTGATGCTTGAGAGCGCGCACGACCTCTTTTTGGCATATTTGATCTGGCATAAACCAAAAAATATAAGATACCTGAATCGAGTCGTGGTTAACCCAACACAATGTCCAGCACTGATAATCAGAGACAACCTAGACGAATAAGTGGGTAATTCCGATTTGCAACAGCCTAGGCATATGCAAAGTTGAATGTTTTACATTTACATACCTGCGAGATTTGTTGAATATTCGACGAAACGCGTCAACGCCTGTCGATTTGTTGCAGATGTAACCACCGGTGGAGTGTAATCGCCAAAATCTGGGGCGGAGGCTGTCAATTCCTCAGCTTTGGCGAACGACTAGGGTTTTAGAGAGTGGGGGGAGTGGGGAGAGTCGAATCGGCTGCTGGAGTAAAGAAGGAGAAAAATGAAGAGTCGGATGATTGCAAATCGCTTAAAATTCGCGATTGCCAAAAATATGGCGGTTCCATTTTCCCAATTTTACTATATTACCTCCACAATGCACAACGAAAGGTTCTATAATGCAACACGAAAATAATTATTAAGGATTAACGTGGTCTGTTGATTGAAAGGATCTAACGGTTATTAGTAAGAAGAGAAAAGGATCTTAGAGTGGAAAAGGAGAATAGTGCTCCCATATATATATATATATATATATATATATATGGGGTTTTGATCTATGCAAAACTATATTTAAATACAGAAACACAGAACAATATCATACGTAGGGCACTTTTAGGTCATAGTTAGTTAATTTTTAGGTCATGCTAACAAAGCATAACCTAAAATGATCTTAACATGACATTAAACCCAAATATTATAATATGACCTAAAATTGCTTAATTATGACCTTCCATATTTTTGGTTAATTATTGACCATTAGATCATCTAATCATAGGGCCAAGATTTGGGCTGCATTTATGAATTTAAATGCATTTTTATTTTGATCATATCTCTCTCTCTCTCTCTCTCTATATATATATATATATATATATATATATATATAAGGGTGCATTATAATGATAACCCCAATTTCCGTAATAACCCTATAACTAAATCTGGACCACACATTTTTAAAATCACGTGGTCTAGATTCAAACTTAGATTTACTTCATAAAAAAAGCGCGAGGGTAAATATGTCATTTCGCTCATGATAAAATTTACGTATCCAAATTTCGCTCATTTAATTTCTGAATTTCGCTCATTTTATCAATTTATCAGTCAGTCAAAAGTATCATTTTATCAACTCAGAGTATCATTCTATCCGGCAAAACTATCATTCTATGCAATAAACCTAACATATATCATTTTATCATTTTATCAGTCAGTCAAAAGTATCATTTTATCAACTCAGAGTATCATTCTATCCGGCAAAACAATCATTCTATGAAATAAACCTATCATTTTATCACAAAGCAGTAAACGTATCATTTTATTAACTTAGAGTATCATTTTTATAAGGTTACTGTCATTTTACCTACTTAGATTATCATTTTATCAGGTAAAAGTATCATTTTGTTAAACAAAAATGTCATTTTATACACCAAAAATACCTATCATTCTATCGGCTGAAAGTATCATTCTACCCAGCAAAACTATCATTCTATCAGCTGAAAGTATCATTCTATCCGGCAAAACTATCATTTTATGCAGTAAACCTAACATTTATAAGCTAAAAGTATCATTTTATCAACTCAGAGTATCATTCTATCCGGAAAAACTATCATTCTATGCAATAAACCTAACATATATCATTTTATCATTTTATCAATCAGTCAAATCAGAGTATCATTCTATCCGGCAAAACTATCATTCTATGCAATAAACCTATCATTTTATCATAAAGCAGTAAACGTATCATTTTATCAACTCAGAGTATCATTTTTATATGGTTACTGTCGTTTTATCCGCTTAGATTATCATTTTATCAGGTAAAAGTATCATTTTATTAAACAAAAATGTCATTTTATACATCAAAAATACCTATCATTCTATCGGCTGAAAGTATCATTCTACCCGGCAAAACTATCATTCTATCGGCTGAAAGTATCATTCTATCCGGCAAAACTATCATTTTATGCACTAAACCTAACATTTATAAGCTAAAAGTATCATTTTATCAACTCAGAGTATCATTCTATCCTGAAAACCTATCATTCTATGCAATAAACCTAACATATATCATTTTATCATTTTATCAATCAGTCAAATCAGAGTATCATTCTATCCGTAAAAACTATCATTCTATGCAATAAACCTATCATTTTATCATAAAGCAGTAAACGTATCATTTTATCAACTCAGAGTATCATTTTTATATGGTTACTGTCGTTTTATCCGCTTAGATTATCATTTTATCAGGTAAAAGTATCATTTTATTAAACAAAAATGTCATTTGATACATCAAAAATACCTATCATTCTATCGGCTGAAAGTATCATTCTACCCGGCAAAACTATCATTCTATCGGCTGAAAGTATCATTCTATCCGGCAAAACTATCATTTTATGCACTAAACCTAACATTTATAAGCTAAAAATATCATTTTATCAACTCAGAGTATCATTCTATCCTGAAAAACTATCATTCTATGCAATAAACCTAACATATATCATTTTATCATTTTATCAATCAGTCAAATCAGAGTATCATTCTATCCGGAAAAACTATCATTCTATGCAATAAACCTATCATTTTATCATAAAGCAGTAAACGTATCATTTTATCAACTCAGAGTATCATTTTTATATGGTTACTGTCGTTTTATCCGCTTAGATTATCATTTTATCGGGTAAAAGTATCATTTTATTAAACAAAAATGTCATTTTATACATCAAAAATACCTATCATTCTATCGGCTGAAAGTATCATTCTATCCGGCAAAACTATCATTTTATGCACTAAACCTAACATTTATAAGCTAAAAGTATCATTTTATCAACTCAGAGTATCATTCTATCCTGAAAAACTATCATTCTATGCAATAAACCTAACATATATCATTTTATCATTTTATCAGTCAGTCAAAAGTATCATTTTATCAACTCAGAGTATCATTCTATCCGGCAAAACTATCATTCGACGCAATAAACCTATCATTTTATCATTTTATCAGTCAGTCAAAAGTATCATTTTATCAACTCAGAGTATCATTCTATCCGGCAAAACTATCATTCTATGCAATAAACCTATCATTTTATCATTTTATCATTTTACGTGATATTTGGCGAAATTCAGAAATTAAATGAGGGAAATGACAGTTTTATGAAGTTAATCTAAGTTTGAATCTCAACCACAAGATTAGAAAATATGTGTGGTTCAGATTTGGTTATAGGGTTATTACGATATTTAGGGGTATCATTTTATCAGCTCAGAGTATCATTCTATCCGGCAAAAGTATCATTTTATCAACTCAGATTATCATTTTATTGCCAAAAGTATCATTTTATCTACTCAGAGTATCATTCTATCAAGCAAAACTATCATTTTATCAACTCAGACTATCATTTTATCGGCAAAAGTATCATTTTATCAACTCAGAGTATCATTCTATGCGGCAAAACTATCATTTTATGCATTAAACCTAACATTTATAAGGCAAAAGTATCATTTTATCTACTCAGAGTATCATTCTATCGGAAAAAGTATCATTTTATCAACTCAGAATATCATTCTATGAAGCAAAACTATCATTTTAAGCAGTAAAGCTAAAATTTATAAGCCAAAATTATCATTTTATCAAGTGCAACTAAAATTTTATCTAGTCTAACTATCATTTTACCTTGTGAAACTATCATTTTATCCCCTCAAACTATCATTTTATACCCTGAAACTATCATTTTATCCTCTGAAAATGATATTTTATCCCCCAAAACCATCATTTTATCAAGTGCAACTATTATTTTAGCCCCTGAAACTATATAAGCTGACACCTTAACCTGATAAAATGATATTCTAAGCGGATAAAATGACAGTAACCTTATAAAATGATATATAAGCTGAAGAAATGGCATATAAGATGATAAAATGATACTTTAACGTGACAAAATGTCTTACAAGTTACTATTACAACTACAACCTATCTTTACGGGGTTCAAATTCTCTAATCATCTTTTCAACATTGATTTCCCCTTTTTTCTTATCATTCTGAAACTTCTGTTGTATCATTGAAAATGTCTCAAAAGCCTTCTTGTTAGTTTCTCCAACAAGCAATGCTTCAGTATATTTTGCACGAAGTTTTATGAAAGCCTCTGTCCCGTTCTTCGCTAAACCTGAATTCCAGTTACGAACTGGACCACCCATGTAAGTCTCCATGTGGCGCATCACATAAACTCCACAGTCAACTTTATTTGTATCGTTCTGCCATGGTAGAGTCATGTGTCTGATTTTTGACGTTTTGACAATACTCTCCATTGTTGGATTAACACCATTTCCAAGATAAATTCGGAAGAAATTTTTCTATTCAAATAACACAAAACATACATGAGGTTGATTAAAAATGATATTATGTTTTGGTACTAAATGATATTGAATGCATTTAACTAAACATACCAACATAATTGGTGCACCTCCATATTTCTGCTTTATCACCTCTTCAGTAACTAGAGCATTGTCAATCACATCCAGCATTTGAATTTTGAGATTGAAGCACGTGATATAAAAATGATCATGCGCCCATATCGGAAAGAATATCTAATTTTCAAAACATTATATACAAATGTCATTTTCAAAAATATAGGTACGTTGTTCTGTAATGTATATCTCATTATGACTTACCATGTCATAATTTTCCCATTTGAAATCTTCTATCTTTGACACAAATTCATTTAACCCTGTGCAGAATTTTTCCTGAGCCTCGGCTTGAGTCCAATCAGGTTTCCTCGCAGCAATATTGTATACCTGTCATGTTTACATTTTTGTAAATAAATTTAACTTTTAATGTAACACTATTACTTATTTACCCGTTTACTGTACCGTAGGTGTGGTGTTGATGAAAAGACGACTCGGAGATGCATTTTATTTGAATTTTTCATTGTAGTTGAGGTACACAGCCCATGCATCTATGATGTTGATACTGACGTACGTACGTGGAGCAAGGGTGTGGAAATCAATCTTGAACATGCTGATCATGTCGTTCTCATAAACCATCTCATAACTGATCTCAAAATCATATTTAATGTTAGTTAAAAGAATTTAATAAGAATATAATTAAGTAATTCAAAACTTACAGTTCGCTTTCTTCATGTGTCATCAACCAGTACATAATTTCCTTATCTTCTTTATTCAGTTTTCCTTTTATATTTACTGCCCTGACATTGTAGGGAGAGCACAGTGCTTCAACAATTTTCTTTGTTGTTATGTGCACTTTCTCCTTTTCAACTGCAGGTTCTTGGGAAACCTTCTTCTTTCCTTTGGCCTGTTTCAAAACATCTTCTCTGTCTTTTAAAACTTCATCATCTCCGGTTTCACCATGTATATCCTCCATGACAGTGGATATTATGGCACATGCTCTTTCGTCCTTTCAATAAAAAATATAAATTGTTATTGACATAAGGGATATTATTTTACCCAATGGAACTCATATTATCATTTTATCAGCCAAAAATCTAAAGCTATCATTATGAAACAAAAATTTCATTTTATCACTGAACCTATCATTTTACCCACAGAAACTATCATTTTATTCCAAAGAAACTATCATTTTATCATTTCATGCAAAAGTATCATTTTATCATTTCATGCAAAAGTATCATTTTATCATTTGAAACTATCATTTTATGATGTAAAAGTATCATTTTATCAATGAACCCTATCATTTTACCCACTGAAACTATCATTTTATGCAAAAGTATCATTTTATCATTTGAAACTATCATTTTATCCTCTTACACTATCATTTTATGATGCAAAAGTATTATTTTTCAAATAAAACAGAGCAACCAAAAAACATCATCTTAACCATATACACAATCATTTTATGTACTTAAACTATCATTTTTAAAAGTTACCTCAAATTCATTATTGAGAGACAATTCAACTTCTTTCTCTGGAACTTTTTCCTTCTCTTCTTGAGCTGCTTTATTAACCATTTCCTTCTCTGGAAGTTTTTCCTTCTCTATATCCTTTTCCCGAATAAAATTTAGATTCTCATCAGGAGTCTGGTCATATTCGGGTATCAGAGTGAATGTAGGGAACTCATCCCTATTTTTCAGTATATAAGTCCTCTCAGCAGCTTTAGTAAGTTCAATCATGATATCGATAAATTCAGGATCATCAATATCATCATTGCTCATAGCATTTGACATTGATTTCTGACTTTCTGTGACACTCTGCATACCTTCCTCTCTCATTCCCATTGCATTTCTTGTTGTGTCACAGATAATCTTAAAGCTATTAAAATTCCTGATTTCACCCGGCGCTGCTTCAAGGACATCAAGAATTTTCGACATTGAGGATTTACACTCCCTGGCAGCCTCCTTCCATTGATCTATGAAAGTCTTTTGTTGACTTCCACTGGTTGTCCCCTCTTTGTCCTGATCTTTCATCTCCAATGATTGTACATCTTCAGGTACATCATCTTCAGATTCAGATTCATCATCTTCATCGTTCTCTTCATGTTGTTGCTTTTTATATCGGTCATCTTCATCATCTTATGACCGAGACCAAACTCTGAAGCACTCATTTCTGCTCTTTGCCTTTCTTTCAGCAGTTCGGTAGTCCAACCCTTAACTGTTGGATAGCATCTTGGCACCATTTTTTTTTAAACACAATTCTGTCGACGTAACAGGCCTACATTAACAAAAACTAAATATTAGTTTTTCTGTAAATAGATTCATAGACAATGGAAAAAAATATATTCTTAACACTACAAAGATGACTGGTCCGGTAAATATCTTTCTTGTGTTATTTTTCCATCGCTTTTGTGTTTCAAGCAATTTGGATATGACATAGCCACACCAATTGTATTCTTTGATCTTCTCCACATCAGCTATGTAATCAAAAACTTGTGGGCTCAAATTTCCATCAATAGGGGTGTTGATCAAGGCATACTCAACCAGAATCATAAAATTCAGTTTGAACCAGTCACCACCTTCTTCGTCTTTCATCATTTGTCCTACAACATAATCTGGAACCATATTTTTCCTCCACCTTTACAGAATCTAGCAGTTTCACTTTTAATGTTGATATTTTTCTGAAATTTGTTCCTACTCATAAGTAAAGGTCCAATAGGGAACCCAAGAGTAATATGAACATCTTCATCATCTAAAAATAGTGATTCCCCGTTGTTCAATTCAATTGAACAACTATTATGGTTAAAGTTGTAAATCAGATAATAAGCCAATGATGTTGGGAAACTTCTTATTTTGAAGTGTAGGAGTGCGCCAAACCCAATCTCTCTAACAGCTCTTCTTTGATTCTTGTTTAGAGAATCGAGCATGTTAACGAAGAAGTCAGTATTCCTTCTTCCTGCCAAGGTCGGTGAGTCAATGGCTGTATCATCTTGAAGAACTATTTTCTTCCTCTTCTTTGCAGCTGCCTTCTTCTTACTTGCATCATCATTCTTTCTTTTCTTGTTATTTTTTATACTTTCTATTTCATCAGCCAATATTCTATCATCATCAGCAGCAGCAGCATCACCTAATACACAAAAGATTTCAGTGTGTTAAATGGTTTATGTCATTATATTAAGTCAAAGTATCATTTTATCCCCATAAACTATAATTTTACCCCCTGAAACTATCATTTTATCAAGTGCAACTAGTAAGTTTATCATTTTACCTACTGAAACTATCATTTTATTCCAAGAAACTATCATTTTATCATTTTATGCAAAAATATCATTTTATCACTGAACCTATCATTTTACACACTGAAACTGTCATTTTATCCCCTGAAACAATAATTTTATCCACTGAAACTATCATTTTATCAAGTGCAACTATCATTTTACCTTCTGAAACTATCATTTTCAATGTAGAGATTTATCATTAATAAACAAAAGATTTATCATTTTACCTTTTGAAACCATCACTACTTGTCTATCATCATGATCAGCACCAGCATCAGGAATGTTAGTTCCTAATACACAAAAGATTTCAGTGTGTTAAACGATTTATGTCATTATATAAAGTAAAAGTATCATTTTATCCATTGAAACTATCATTTTATCCCCTGAAACCATCATTTTATGAAGTGCAACTATAATTTTATCAAGTGCAACTAGTAAGTTTATTTTTTTACCAACTGAAACTATCATTTTATTCTCAGAAACTATCATTTTATCAATTGAAAAGTATCATTTTATCACCGAACCTATCATTTTATCCCCTAAAACTATCATTTTATCACCTGAAACTATCATTTTATCCCCTGAAACCATCATTTTATCAAGTGCAACTATAATTTTATCCCCTGAAACTATCATTTTCAATTTAGAGATTTATCATTAATACACAAAAGATTTATCATTTTACCTTCTGAAATCATCATTAAGAGTGTAACATCATCATCACCAACAGCATCAGGAATGTTGTTTCCTAATACACAAAAGATTTCAGCGTGTTAAACGATTTATGTCGTTATATAAAGTCAAAGTATCATTTTAGCACATGAAACTATGATTTTATCACATTAAACTATCATTTTATCACCTGAAAATATCATTTTATCACCTGAAAATATAATTTTATCTTCTGAAACTCTCATTTTATCACCTAAATTTCAATGACTTCAAAACAGGAGAGAGAGCAAAACTTGTCACTTAAGGTCAGGAGGTTAGAACAAAACACTACTCACAAAATCAGTACTCGTATAAACTTCTTCGAATCTGCATTACTACTGCATACATTTTTTAAAGTCAAAGCGTTTTAATAAGGTCATGAGGTTAGGATATGGCTGCAGATACTGATAAACTAAATGATCTCAACTATTCGCTTTATCAATATGAGTTTTGCCGCTATAGTCACACATTTGCTATAGACACTGATAAACTTCTTCGAATAAACTGCTGATTTAGAATGTAAAAACCGCTGAGTTAGGGTATAGAACAAGGTATGAAGTAAATTCGAAGTAATTTCATCATGTTGTCATATGCAACTCTAAATCTACACTAAAAAACTATAGAATCTAAAAAAAAGGAGAATCGCAGGCAAAATGATAAAATCAAGCAAAAACAAAAGTAAAATAAGCAAAAAACTTCATCCAACCTTTCTTCGTTGATGCTTGAGCATTTTCCGACGTCATATTACAGAATTTGGATGGATTTACCTTCGAAACTGAAGAAACTACGGTTTGAATGCGATCGAAGAGTTTGGAAGCGATTCGGAGGGTTTGGAAGCGATTTGAAGGGTTTGAGTGTCAGAGAAATCAAATTTAGCGTCTAGTTCACGTTTTCTATCGACGCGCCAATTTGAAAACGAAATGACAATTTTTCCCTCATATATTTCTATCGGCTGCAAGTATCATTTTATCATTTTATAGGTTAGAAATATGATTTTATCTTCTGCAAGTAACATTTATCATTTTATAAACTCAGAGTATCATTCTATCCGTCAAAAACTATCATTTTATACAGTAAACCTAAAATACCATTTCTTCAGATTATATATCATTTTATAAGGTTGCTGTCATTTTATCCGCTTACATTATCATTTTATCAAGTTAAAGCATCATTTTATCGGCTGTAAGTATCATTTTGTCATTTTATAGGATAGAAATATCATTTTATCTGCTGCGAGTAACATTTATCATTTTATAAACTCAGAGTATCATTCTATCCGGCAAAACTATCATTTTGTCAACTCAGAGTATCATTCTATCGGCAAAAGTATCATTTTATCAACTCAGAGTATCATTCTATCAAGCAAAACTATCATTTTATCTAGTAAACCTAACATTTATAAGCCAAAAGTATCATTTGGTTTCGTCCTTCTTAACGGGCTATTCAATGAGAAGCATATCCGGCCGATGTATTTAATTTGGAGTGCTTTTGTATTATTTCATGTAGTATGATGTGTGTGAAGTATCATTTTATCAACTCAGAATATCATTCTATCAGGAAAAACTATCATTCTATGCAATAAACCTAACATATAACATTTTATCATTTTATCAGTCAGTCAAAAGTATCATTTTATCAACTCAAAGTATCATTCTATCCGGCAAAACTATCATTCTATGCAATAAACCTATCATTTTATCATTTTATCAGTCAGTCAAAAGTATCATTTTATCAACTCGGAGTATCATTCTATCCGGCAAAACTATCATTCTATGCAATAAACCTAATATAATCGGCACAATACATAATATACAAACCTACAAAGCAGTAAACGTATCATTTTATCAACTCAGAGTATCATTTTTATAAGGTTACTGTCATTTTATCCGCTTAGATTATCATTTTATCAGGTAAAAGTATCATTTTATTAAACAAAAATGTCATTTTATACACCAAAATACCTATCATTCTATCGGCAAAGTATCATTCTACCGGGCAAAACTATCATTCTATCGGCTGAAAGTATCATTCTATCCAGCAAAACTATCATTTTATGCAGTAAACCTAACATTTATAAGCTAAAAGTATCATTTTATCAACTCAGAGTATCATTCTATCCGGAAAAACTATCATTCTATGCAATAAACCTAACATATATCATTTTATCATTTTATCAGTCAGTCAAAAGTATCATTTTATCAACTCAGAGTATCATTCTATGCAATAAACCTAACATATATCATTTTATCATTTTATCAGTCAATCAAAAGTATCATTTTATCAACTCAGAGTATCAATCTATCCGGCAAAACTATCATTCTATGCAATAAACCTAACATATATCATTTTATCATTTTATTAGTCAGTCAAAAAGTATCATTTTATCAACTCAGAGTATCATTCTATCCAGCAAAACTATCATTCTATGCAATAAACCTAACATATATCATTTTATCAGTCAGTCAAAAGTATCATTTTATCAACTTAGAGTATCATTCTATCCGGCAAAACTATCATTCTATGCAATAAACCTAACATATATCATTTTATCATTCTATCGGCTGAAAGTATCATTTTATCGGCTGAAAGTATCATTTTATATCAAATGGCTTCAATCTGTCTTCTCATTGACTCTACCACAATTTCTTGAATTATGACGACCCATCTCATGACATTTACCACACCGTCGTAGAGGCTTATTTGCTTTCCTTATTGCACTCTCCTTCTTTGATACTTTGTCACTAGTTGATCCTTTGGTTCTAACAATGTCTGGAGGATGTCCATCAATTACATCAGGTACTGCCATTCCATAAAATTCCTCAACCATCTTTTTCTTTTCAATGACTGAAGGTATTGCACAATTTCCAAATATATGCTCTTCCAAATCATCAAGACCAGCACATAACAAAGACAGATGATCCATACTTCCCTCAGACTTTTGGACTAATCGATAAAAGTTGGAGAACAACTTTTTCTTAACTTCCTGCTTTTCATCCAAATCTGCAAGGTAAAAGATAATATTATTACAATAAATACTATCATTTCTCTGACTGAAAAAATAGAGTTTTTACAAATAAGGTTAAAAATGGAGCACACGTTCAAATGGTTGTATCTCCTCAGATGGTAGACCATGTGCTGCCTTTAGGAAAGAGCTCTTCAACCACCTTCGACCAAAATATTTCTCAGGAATGAGATTAGAAGACTTATTCTTCAACAAACAAAATATATGACAACATAACAAACCAATTCTGGAAAACTTCTTACAACTACAGTCGAATGTGTCTTGCTTACAATCATACTTAACATCCCATGTTCTACCATATTGGTCCTTAACCTTATGCATCTTGATGTTATCCTCAACAGTTATCGAAACAATCTCACATACCATACTTATTTCCTGTTGTACATGTTTGAAAATATTATCAGTGTAGATTGTAGATGCATGCTTCTCAATAGACAATTGGGTTGACAAATCAGGAATAGTTGAGTAATCCAAGTAGTTCAATCGTGAATTGGCATTCCTTTGATCTCCAACAGCACAGTTAAAGAAATTCATGAACTGTACAAGATTTGCACGAGGCTATGTGTAGTTTTTAAAAAAGCTATTCTCTGATTCAGACATCGATGTAGTCCTAAGAAGCGACCCCATGGGAAAATCTCGAAAATAAGCAAGAACCCAGAATTCTCTATCTTCAAACATCGATCCAAACCAGTGGACGTCTTCTAATCCATACCGTTCCATAATATCATTCCATATTATATCAAACTCATCAGGCTCTAACAAATCAGACCAAACACATGCATTAAACTCTTTTTTGAAATCTTCACTACCAAGCAGGGATTTGGGCAACTTATCTGACACCTTAACCATAATATGCCACATGCACCATCGGTGCCTTGTTTGTAAAAGTACTTGTTGAACATCAAGTTTCATCCCCCAATCTTGATCAGTGATAATCATTTTGGGTGCAACCCCCATACATCGAACAAAACAGCCAAACAACCAAGAATATGAGTCTCTGCCTTCACTTGATAACAATCCAGCTCCAAATGTAACTGCTCTGGAATGGTTATCTTTTCCAGTGAATGGAGCAAAAATCATGCAATACCTTCAAAACATAACATAAAACTGAGTTATATTTTCATGCATACAGAAAAGTATCAGTTTATCAGCTATGACTATCATTTTATCAGCAAAAAGTATCATTGTATCCACTGAAATATAATTATATCAGCAAAAAGTATCATTGTATCATCAAGAAGTACCATTGTATCAGCAAAAAGTATCATTTTAGGTCTTTTAGCAATAAAAGTAATATACCTGTTAGTGTTGTATGTTGAATCAAATGAAATTACATCTCCAAACATATGTTAACTTCGTCTTGAAATAGCATCAGCCCAGAAGAGTTTAGTTAACTTTCCATGAGATCCTACCTCAATTTCATAATAGAAGGCATCAGATAATTCCTTTTGAGAACGCATATAATCAAAAATCATTTGAGCATCTGAACCATCAATATTGGACATAATATCACGATAACCATTTCTAATATCAATAATATCACATCCAACATTTTCAGGTCCACCCATTATCTCCTTCAAAAGTTCGAATGTTTGAGTGGGACCAATATTACACCTGCCACAATCCTCCATAAAACTTCGATGGATAGGATCCAGACTGCGATTGGCCGTCATAAAATGTCTATGCTCATCGGCAACCATTAAGTGATTATGATACTCAACAAACTGATAAACCTCATACCCGCTGCTAATACCATCTGAAAAATATCTCAAGTTGAGCTTAGCAAGACATTCACACCTAAACGACCGACACCTACGCCTCTTAACAGACACTTAAGTTGATTTGGATGCATGACCAGGTATAAAACTCTTAGAGCCTTGTTTGCTGCAAGCCAAATACTGCCACTTATAATACCATGAACTGATTTGTTGCCCAGTTTACGAATGACAAAACCAACTGAACGGGCATAGTGTTCATAGAAACCAGATGCTTCTACTAATGTATTGAATTTCATACCAATCATTGGCTTCAAAGCATCATCACAAACAGGAATGTACAAACCTACAAATCAGTAAAAGTATCATTTTATCAACTCAGAGTATTATTTTATCAAGAAAATCTATCATCAGAAACTATCATTTTATCAGTTTTATGTCATTTTGTCAGTTTTATGTCTTTTTGTCACGTTAAAGTATCATTTTATCAGCTTACATGCAATTTCTTCAGCTAAACTATCATTTTTATAAGCTTACTGTCATTTTATCCGCTTAGATTATAATTTTATCAGGTAAAAGTATCATTTTATTAAACAAAAATGTCATTTTATACACCAAAAATACCTATCATTCTATCGGCTGAAAGTATCATTCTATCGGGCAAAACTATCATTTTATCAGTTTTATGTCATTTTATCACGTTAAAGTATCATTTTATCAGCTTATATGCAATTTCTTCAGCTAAACTATCATTTTTATAAGCTAACTGTAATTTTATCCGCTTAGATTATCATTTTATCAGGTAAAAGTATCATTTTATTAAACAAAAATGTCATTTTATACACCAAAAATACCTATCATTCTATCGGCTGAAAGTATCATTCTACCCGACAAAACTATCATTCTATCGGCTGAAAGTATCATTCTATCTGGCAAAACTATCATTTTATCAGTTTTATGTCATTTTGTCATGTTAAAGTATCATTTTATCAGCTTATATGTAATTTCTTCAGCTAAACTATCATTTTTATAAGCTAACTGTAATTTTATCCGCTTAGATTATCATTTTATCAGGTAAAAGTATCATTTTATTAAACAAAAATGTCATTTTATACACCAAAAATACCTATCATTCTATCGGCTGAAAGTGTCATTCTACCCGGCAAAACTATCATTCTATCCGACAAAACTATCATTTTATCAGTTTTATGTCATTTTGTCACGTTAAAGTATCATTTTATCAGCTTATATGCAATTTCTTCAGCTAAACTATCATTTTTATAAGCTAACTGTCATTTTATCCGCTTAGATTATCATTTTATCAGGTAAAAGTATCATTTTATTAAATAAAAATGTCATTTTATACACCAAAAATACCTATCATTCTATCGGCTGAAAGTATCATTCTACCCGGCAAAACTATCATTCTATCGGCAGAAAGTATCATTCTATCCGGCAAAACTATCATTTTATCAGTTTTATGTCATTTTGTCACGTTAAAGTATCATTTTATCAGCTTATATGCAATTTCTTCAGCTAAACTATCATTTTTATAAGCTTACTGTCATTTTATCCGCTTAGATTATCATTTTATCCGGTAAAAGTATCATTTTATTAAAAAAATGTCATTTTATACACCAAAAACTATCAACTCAGAATATCATTGTATCCGCCAAAACTATCATTTTATGATGCAAACCTAAAATTTATAAGCCAAAACTATCATCTTAACACAAAAACGACAATACATAATTTAATTAAATAAGAATTTCAGTACATCAGAAACATAAACCAATCGACAAATAATATTCATCAAAAATCAAATTCAATACATTAATCAAAACAACCAATAAAATAAAATATGAACACAATCAATAAGCTAAATAATAGATAATGATTGTTACCTTCGTTATTTGCTACGTTCTCCATCGAAGCAAATTCTGACAGCTATTGAACAGATAATCAATGAAAATCTGGAGATTATGGAATAATGAACCAAATCGGAAGGAAATCTGGAGTCTATTGAAATAATCGGAAGAAAATCTCTATGGAAATAATCGGAAGGAAATCTGGAGTCTATGGAAAAAATCGGAAGGAAATCTGGAGATTATGGAAATCTGGAGATTATGGAAATCTGAAACCAAATCGCGGAGAATAGGAAAGAATCGAACTGAGAAAGAGAGAAAGAATGGAGTGAAATTCAGAAATTTAAATGAGCGAAATGACATATTTACCCCCGCGCCTTTTTTTATGAAGTAAATCTAAATTTGAATCTCAACCACAAGATTAGAAAATGTGTGGTTCAGATTTGGTTATAGGGTTATTACGATATTTAGGGGTTATCATATGATCACAACATATATATATATATATATATATATAGAGTCGTGATCAGATGATAACCCCTAAATATTGTAATAACCATATAACCAAATCTGGACCACACATATTTCTAATCATGCGGCTGAGATTCAAACTTAGATTTACTTCATAAAAAAAAGCGCGGGGTAAAACTGTCATTTCCCTCATTTAATTTCTGAATTTCGCCAAATATCACGTAAAATGATAAAATGATAAAATGATAGGTTTATTGTATAGAATAATAGTTTTGCCGGATAGAATGATACTCTGACTTGATAAAATGATACTTTTAACTGACTGATAAAATGATAGGTTTATTGCATAGAATGATAGTTTTGCCGGATAGAATGATACTCTGAGTTGATAAAATGATACTTTTGACTGACTGATAAAATGATAAAATGATAGGTTTATTGCATAGAATGAAAGTTTTGCCGGATAGAATGATACTCTGAGTTGATAAAATGATACTTTTGACCGACTGATAAAATGATAAAATGATAAGTTTATTGCATAGAATGACAGTTTTGCCGGATAGAATGATACTCTGAGTTGATAAAATGATACTTTTGACCGACTGATAAAATGATAAAATGATAAAATGATAGGTTTATTGCATAGAATGATAGTTTTGCCGGATAGAATGATACTCTGAGTTGATAAGATGATACTTTTAGCTTATAAATGTTAGGTTTACTACATAAAATGATAGTTTTGCCGGATAGAATAATACTTTCAGCCGATAGAATGATAGTTTTGCCGGGTAGAATGATACTTTCAGCCGATAGAATGATATGTATTTTTGGTGTATACAATGACATTTTTATTTAATAAAATGATACTTTTACCTGATAAAATGATAATCTAAGCGGATAAAATTACAGAAACCTTATAAAATGATAGTTTTTCCGAATAGAATGATACTCTGAGTTGATAAAATGATACTTTTAGCTTATAAATGTTAGGTTTACTGCATAAAATGATAGTTTTGCCGGATAGAATGATACTTTCAGCCGATAGAATGATAGTTTTGTCGGGTAGAATGATAATTTCAGCCGATAGAATGATAGGTATTTTTGGTGTATAAAATGACATTTTTGTTTAATAAAATGATACTTTTACCTGATAAAATGATAATCTAAGCGGATAAAATGACAGTAACCTTATAAAAATGATAGTTTAGCTGAAGAAATTGCATATAAGCTGATAAAATGATACTTTAACGTGACAAAATGACATAAAACTGATAAAATGATAGTTTTTCCGGATAGAATGATACTTTCAGCCGATAGAATGATAGTTTTGTCGGGTAGAATGATACTTTCAGCCGATAGAATGATATGTATTTTTGGTGTATAAAATGACATTTTTGTTTAATAAAATGATACTTTTACCTGATAAAATGATAATCTAAGCGGATAAAATGACAGCAACCTTATAAAAATGATAGTTTAGCTGAAGAAATTGCATATAAGCTGATAAAATGATACTTTAACGTGACAAAATGACATAAAACTGATAAAATGATAGTTTTGCCGGATAGAATGATACTCTGAGTTGATAAAATGATACTTTTGACTGACTGATAAATTGATAAAATGATATATGTTAGGTTTATTGCATAGAATGATAGTTTTGCCGGATAGAATGATACTCTGAGTTGATAAAATGATACTTTTGACTGACTGATAAATTGATAAAATGAGCGAAATTCAGAAATTAAATGAGCGAAATTTGGATACGTAAATTTTATCATGAGCGAAATGACATATTTACCCCCGCGCTTTTTTTTATGAAGTAAATCTAAGTTTATATTTCAACCGCGTGATTTTAAAAATGTGTGGTCCAGATTTGGTTATAGGGTTATTACGGAAATTAGGGTTATCATTATAATGCACCCCTCTATATATATATATATATATATATATATATATATATATATATATATATATATAGGGTTGTGATCAATTGAGATTTTTTAGATTAATTGAGAATTGAGATGCATTATCAGCCATTCATTTTTATTAAATGAGTGGTCCAGAATTTATCACATGGAAAATATTTTTACATTAATTAATTGTGAAAGGGCAGAATGGTAATTTCATCATACATTTTATTTTAAAAAAAAAAATAAATTTTTTTCGATTTTTTTTATTATTTTTTTATTTTTATTTATTTTTATTTTTTTATTTTTTATTTTTATTTTTTTTGTCAACTACATATACACTCCATGTCAACTACACACATATAATGTCAACTACATATACAATTCATGTCAACTACACACATATAATGTCAACTACATATACAATTCATGTCAACTACACATATATAATGTCAACTACATATACGATTCATGTCAACTATACACATATAATGTCAACTATAAGCTGTTGACATTTGATGTGCAAGCTATTGACATTTGATGTGCATGGCTATTGACATTTGATGTGCATGCTACACATCGTAGTTGACATAATGTCTCATTAGTTGATATCGCGCGAAAATTTAAAAAATTTTAAAAAAAGTAAAAAAAAAATTTAATTTTTTTAAATAAAATAAAAAAATAAAAAAATTATTTTTTTAGTTGTTGACATTTTAATACGAGTTGTTGACATTTGATATTCTGGCTATTGAAATGAAATGACGATAATACCCCTTAGTTGACATAATCTACTTGCAGTTGACATTTCAAAATGAGTGGCTTAAAATGCATCTCAATTCTCAATTAAGCTAAAAAAACTCAACCTAAAAGATAAGTTGAAAATTAGAGTTTAGGAGGAAAGAGGAACTGGGCGGTTATTGAATGCCAAAATCACTAAAAAATCAGACCCAATAAGCAAAGGTTAGGGAGAAAGTCGTGGAAATGTAATACTCCCTTGGTCACCCAAATATTGTCTCACTTGACCTGGCACGGATTTTAAAAAATGAAATAAAAAATAAGTTGAAAATATTAGTGGAATGTGTGTCATATTTTTATATATTAATTTTATAATAAAATGTGAGTATGAATGAGTTAGTGGAATATGAGGTCCACTACTAAAAATGGTAAAAAGTGAAATTAGATAAATTTTGCGGGAATGACAGAAATAGAAAAATGGAATAAACTTTCAGGACGGAGGGAGGGAGTACTACGCTATTGATTAGGAGTATTTTAAAAAAGGATACGTTAATTTTCAGATTTGATTTCAATTAAAGCAATGTCGTACAAGTAATTAAGTAGTACTCCATTAACTTTATTTTGAGTGGTAATTTCGTCAATTAGATAAATATTGGGAGAGAAATAATAAGAAAAAAGAAGAGAAAAAAACAAAAATCTATTATTCTGAAAAATTCGCATGCCACAATCCCATATTCTGAAAGGTCAGCGAATTTGATCTCTTTTTCCGAAATCTCTCGTTTGGTTCATCTCACAAAAATAGATTACTCTTTTTTTTAATTATTTTCTCTCTAATGAGGTGAGTCATATTTTTTTGTTTGATTACAGGTGTATCGAACTCGCCTTTGGCGTAATCTGACTAATCCTATTCGATCGGGTTTGCGAGTTAAGGCCAAAAGTCTCCTAACGGTTGGTGGGATTTGAAACCGGTGATCACAAGGTCACCACAACTCCGTGCTGTCAACTACGCTACAACCCATTGGTGAGGTGGGTCCTATTTTCCACTAACAATATTCCAAATACTTTTTTTGCTTTTACATCTCTCTTACTTTATGAATTATTTATTGAAACCCGTGTCATCCCCTAAAGTTGTTATTTCTATGAAACAAGAGAGAGTATAAATTGTTTAAATATTTTAATTTTCAAAAAAATCACAGTCAATAAACTATTTTAGTTCGTTGTATAAAAAATATAATTAAATATGGTTTAAATATGCAAGATCCTCCTATTTGCGTATACTTTATGAATTGTTCGTTTTTCAAGATTATATTTCGAGATTAAATATTTAGTATGTTTGGTTCATGAGAGTAAATCTCATAACTCAATTCTAGATGGATAATTTTATAACGTAATCCTAAATTATATCTTAGTACTAACACCACCTAATAATACTCCATTCGTCCATGAAAAATAGAGTACATTTGCCATTTTTTGTTGTCCACGAAAATAGAACACATTTAAAAAATGAAAGTTTTCAACAATTTCTCTCTTACAAATAATATTGACCCCACATTCCACTAACACTACTTCCCTCACTTTTTTCTCTTCTATCTTACTAATAATATGGATCACATATTCCACTAATACTATTTCTCTCTTACTTTACCAATTCCACATTAAAACATGTGTCATTCACGATGTGTCCTATTTTTCGTGGACGGATGGAGTATTTGTTTACATAAGATACAAAACACAAATGTAGTTATATATTCTTACTGTCTAAAAACAGTTACCTATATCAACTAAATATTATTAAAAGTGAATGTTTTGACCTTAACACTTACACACATAATTATAATATAATATTCTAATAATAATGTTGAGTAAAATATGCAATAAATTAAAGATAAAATGATTGTATTGTTTATATGGAGTGTATTACTATTAGAAAATAATTAATGGTCCCAAAAATGTATACTAGTAAATTGTACAACTGTAAGTACTACAATAAATTAATATCACTACTAACTGTAAAGTCTCTTTTTATTTGAGTTGCACTTTTTTGGTTTGGAATTAATATGGTGTACTAAAATTGAGAATTCTGATTTGCGTAATAGCATGAGGAAAAGACAAAAACTGTGATGGAAAAGAGAAGCAATTTATGAGAAGCAAATCAACATATGACGAATGAGAAACGAAGGAAAGACACAGCAGAATAACACACACACACACACACACAAAAAAAAACGAAAGTGATAAAACAATTTAATTAATTAGTCCCGCCGAGGACGCCCTTGAGCTTCTTGATCTGCGCAACATCAAGGAACGTGATCTTGGCTACAAGCTCAGTGGGCAAATCGTTCTTGAACAGCGCAAAGTCCGTGAGCTGCAGTCCCGGGTTCTGCGTGCTGAAGCTGACGAAGGCGAGCGCGGGCCCTTTCCCGGAGTTGAACTGGAAGTGCAGCAGCCCCTGCGGGAACACCATTATGTCTCCCTTGTTGAGAGTCTTCAGGTACACGGTGTTTGCGAACGAGGAGATGAAGCCCGCGCATATCGTCCCCTCGATGACCACGATGATCTCCGAGCCTCCCGGGTGGGTGTGGATGGGGATCACCCCCCCGACTGCTAGGTCGAGGCGCGCTATTGAGATCCCCAGCCCGTTCACGCCCGGGAACTGCCCGTCGAAGGCTGGGGTGACTGCTGCGCTGATGATGTTGGAGGTGTTGCCTGCGGCTGCTAGGCCGCTGTAGGCGAAGTCCTTCTCTGTCACCGTTTTCTTGCAGGGGTAGCCGGAGGGGGTCGCCGGGAGGCTGAGGTCCGCCACGCAGAAGTCTTGCACGAGGCCCTCCGCCGCCGCCAAGAGGAGGGAGAGCGCCACCAGGTATTGGATTTGAACCTTCATTCTTTCTTTTTTTTTTTTGTGCTAGGTAGGAGGATAAGTGTAATATGGTGGAGTGGAGTGGAATGGTGTGTTTTATAGGGGTTTGGGAGATTTAGATAGAATGTGTGAGGATGGAATGCTATTGGATGAGAGAAGATATTTTGTTGTGTGTGGGAGTTAGCTAAGCGGTACAGAGGTTGTGTGTGTGAGTTGGCTAAGTGGCAGATAGGTTAATGCCTTAGGCCAAAGGTTTAGGTTCGAATCCTTCATAGCTCGGCCTTTAAATTTAAATTCATTTACTAAAAAAAATACTCCCTTCGTCCTATAATAGGAGTCACATTTAGTATAATTTGGGGAGTGGAATGGAATGAGGTGTTTATAGTGGTCTGGGAGATTTAGATAGAATGTGTGAGGATGGAATGCTATTGGATGAGAGAAGATATTTTGTTATGTGTGTGAGTTGTGAGTTGGCTAAGCGGTAGAAAGGTCACTACAATAAAAACAAATCTGTTAAGGACGTTTTTTAATGCAATTAAGGAAGGTAATTTGTATTTTTAAATATATCATCAACATTTCAAAAAGCATCATTATTGTTGGTGTCCTTACTAATTAGAGGACGCAAATGGAAGCGTCCTAAAGAAGCAAAAGATTAAGCCAATTTGTCCTTAATTTAGGAACGCTTTCTTCTGCGTCATAAATTGTTGTTACTTTTTAAAAGTTTCCAACGTAAGTAAGTGTGTCTCGATTTTTATGTCCTACTCTCCTTAAAAGCTTAGATTTTGGTAGTGGGTTAATGACTGAGGAAGGTCTCAGGTACGAGTCCTCCGTAGCGCGACCTTTAAATTTAAATTTATTTACCTATAAAAAAAAGAGAAGATATTTTGCCATGCAAGAATGCCATGCAGTGAGGTAGAACAAGACAGAGGGTATGGAATGGGGCTGTGATGCATGTGATACTTGTTCGATCTTTTCTTCACAACAAACAAAAACCCTCTTTTCATGAACACCTACTATTTCCTCTTTCCACCATTAATTCCAAATTTCTATATATTTCTTCCCGTTATCACTACCACTCCACTTCCTATTTTCTCTTTAAATTACAAATAAGAAAATGGTTGCTATATAATTCCTCAACACAATTATATAAGTTCTTACATTAGTATTTATTGGCATGAATTAAGGATGCGTACATGACGCTGATGTGAATTGTCACTAAAGTATCGACATATATTTCAACTATATAATAAATTAACGTCTCCAGTCAACTTAGTGACTGGTGAAGATATCAAAGAAAGCAACTGATTTTAACAGATTAATTTGCTCGTATTAGGCATGTTCCATCTACAGCCTAATATTTGTATCATGATCAAATTGTCCAGTCAAAATTTAGAAACAATTAAGTTTATAATTGTAACTATATATACATGCCTCGGATACCTTCTTTTGTACTTGTAAATTCCATGCCCGAATTTCTCCTCAATGGATAAAAAACGGCTTATATATACAATTCTGTTTTGATCAATTAAGGTGTCGTTCAGTTGTCATGACTAATTATCATGCGCAATAATCCATCTATAATTGAGTTGTGAGATTATTTTATTTTGGGGTGCATGGATATGACTAATTATCACATTATTATCCATCTATGATTAAGTTGTGAGATTCAATCTCATGAACCAAACACAATACATATTTTAATCCCGGGATATAATTTTACAAACAGACAACCATAATAGTACAATTTAATCAGCGTCCATAAACATCACCAACATTTAATTTTATTTAATCTAACTGCTATTTTTACTTCGAATTTATTTTTCTAGCTTTACAAATATATGAAAGGGTTAAATAAAGGGATATTTTCTCCCATGTGAGGTGGTCCATGAGAATTGAAAAAGTAAGCGTTTGTATAATAGGGACATCTGATCTCTGCAATTCATATTTTGTTTTGGTAAGGTTAATCATAAAGGGCAATGTGTGGAGCTTATTGCTTCCCTATCTTCTAGGAAATTTCAGATACAACAATTTTAAAAGTTTATGTATGTTAAAGTATATTTTCATACTGTACTAGTTTATTCGAAATGCCTTATCAGTTTCTCTAGGGATGTGTTGTGCTGTATTTAAGGTGCAAAGAGTTAAGAGTCCAGTGCCAATTATCTTAATTACATTGTTCGTATAACCCATTTAAAAATTGCGTTTATTTCAAGATTAAGAATATAGAAATGTTCTTATTAGTGAAAGACTAATTAAATCAAGAGTCCACGAACTTTATCAAAGTATCATTTTAGGTCCGTGAACTTTAAAATATCATTTTAGACCCGTCAATTACAAGTTAATATCATTTGAGGTATTTTGAACTTTTTCTAGACGAAATGCCCTTAAGGTCTTCAAATGACAATTTGGACAATTCTTTCGCCACTCATCTTGAGCCAGAAGCCTATAGTCCAACAATTTTTAACGGCAAATTTTTATAATTAAATTCAATTTGGATGGTAATTGATCTCCATTCTGAAATTCAAATAAATAATTCTCCGAATGACCATCCAAATTAAATAGCTATCTAATTTCAAGACAAATAAACTAAATATAATTCACAAATCACCTATAGTAAGTTCTTAAAATGCAGTTTAGATTGAAAAAATAAAATAAAGTATCAAGTCCCAATTCACTATCCCTATATAATTGGTTATCTAATAATTGAAAATTTAACACATAGTACTATTTTTTACGGTAAATTTTAATTATATTTAAATTCAATTTGGATGGTAATTGAATTAAATAGTAGTAAAAAAAATTGTTGGACTCTAGTTGTTTGACGTAAGATGAGTGGCGAAAAAATTGTCCAAATTGCCCTTTGAAGGCCTTAGGGCATTTTTGTCCGGAAAAAGTTCAAAATACCTCAAATGATATTAACTTGTAGTTAACGGACCTAAAATGATATTTTCGAAGTTCACGGACATAAAATGATACTTTGACAAAATTTGTGGACCTAAAAAGATGTTCCCTCTTAAATCAATATTGTGGAGTGTTTTGGACCTATCCTAATTGGGCCCTAATTAATTTAGCTATATCTTCAGCCCAAGTATTTGTGTGAGTGGCCCAATGACTTACCTCAGCCTGTTGACCTCCTTGCTCCCGATGGCCGCTACCTGGCACCTCCACGTGGATCCTGTCGCTCAGACGTTGGATGCTAAGTGTGTTTGTTGTGGGAGGGCTTAACTACGTCAGACGGTTTATCTCCCTATCATTCACTGATTTCTCACTAATACACTCTCTCTCTCTCTAAGTCAGCGATTAGGGTTTTATCTCCCTTCTCTCTAGAACTCCTTCGATCGCCATCTCCGTCTGTTCTTCTCTTCTTTTGTGAGTTGTGAATGATGAGTCTCTTGCAGAGGTAACCTGTTCGGTTTCCTTGCGAAGTCCGAGGCTAGATTGACTCTCTGTGATTCCGATCTGTTAAACCAGAGGAGATCTTGTCGATTCCTTGTGAGATTCAAGCTTCCGTGAGTTACTCTATGGTTCTTCAGTGATCACGTGTTGAGTTGGTCTCTGTGTGTGCAGCAATTGATGAAACTAGGGTTTTTGGGTTTGAGCACTTCCGAGTTACTCACCTTGTGATTGTGATTGTTGTTAGTGGAAGAGGTCTTTGGCCGGTGCAGTTGCTTGCAACAACCTGGGCCATCACTGCTTTGGATCTTCCTGTCCTTTGTTATGTTTCTTTTGTATAGATCCTTTAGGATCTATTGTCTTGTGTTATTGATTTGTTTTCTTGAGTGTACAGGTGATACTTGCATGATAGTTCATACTTGAATTGATAGAGATTCAAGTAGTGCTAGGGTTCCTGTTGTATCTTGTCCTGTACGATCTTCTAACCGGTGAGTTCTAACTTAGCTATTCGAGTTATATAAATAATTTTACTTTATCAATTACTGTAAGTCCTAGAAAATGACACTAGAAGAAATTTATGACTCCAATTTAATAATCTGGGAGTTAGGGGTTTCGGACTATTAAGATCTACATCATAAATAAAATATGTAATAAATATAAATATTGTACGTTAGCAATTTGTTGAATAATTCCAAAATAGTAAATGTATTAAATTAAAGTATTAAAGTGTATGATAAGAATGTGATTGGAATATAAGTTTTAGAATTAACATAAGGTTGGAGATAAAGAAATTTTAAGGATTTAAATTATGATATACATAATGGTTAAAAATTTGGTTTCTGCAAATGTTTAACGCCAAAAAGGGCTTAATTTAACTAAAACAATTCTAATAACTATTGAGGACCAAAGTATCATTAAAATTAAATACTGGAAGTATAATGTGAGTAATATTAAGCAAGAAATAAGAATTTAATTATGGTTTGGATAGAAAACTTATAGAAGGGCAAAATAGTAATTTTCACATACACTAAGCAAATTCTTAGTCTGGGGGTGGCGATATTTTTCCCCCCTAGTATTATCCATATGATGAGTTAATTTTTAGTCCTTAGAAATATAGAAAAATCTAGAAATTTATTTAATAAATAGATAAGTAGAATTATGTCAAATGGAAGCATTATGTCCAAGAATTAGTTTAATAGTTGGGGCTACTGTTAAAATCTAAAATGAATTTCTCCCTTATTTTCAACCAAAATCGGTAGCATCTCTCCAAGGTTCCATGGCCATTTGCCCATTTTTCTTTCACTAATTTTCAATTCCACTGATGAATCAACTATGCCTGCATTTGAAGCATCGCTTTGATTTCTTACTTCAGTTGCTTGGATACATCCACATAATTTCTTTGTTTTTTTTCGATATTTGGAATACGAGCCCGCATAGATCTTTGCATACGCTCTAGCCAATTCGGATCTCTAGCTTTTCTGAATCCATCTTCCACACGGCCAGAATCATTGTCCTTATTGTGATATCTCTGATTGCATATAAACTTGACACAAAAGTATGTCTTTAGTGTCTAAATAACTTTCTTTACATATTTATATTTTGTGAGGAAAAGATAAAGATGACGATATAGATGAAGATTAGATGATTGTAGTATTGTGCTCTCTTGTATTTATAGATATTAAATGATTATTCTGTTTTTTGAATGGATAACTAGGATTTAGTTTTACTTGTTAGGATGAGTAGCTACAATTAAAAGTGTTAGAAGAGGAAAAGATATTAACTTAGTGCCCAAGAAAGATATTAGCTTGGAGCCCAAGAATAGGTTGATTACATACTAGAATTAAATTTATTTTGTTCCATGCCACGAGTCTTACATATTTTGTAATGCCCGATATAAAGGGTGACATATCATTGAATAAAAGCATCAAGCCATTACCATGAACTGCAATCTGTCTACTTTTCTCTATTTTTTCTTAACCTAATGATGCTTATACAGTCAAGAGAAAGCACGAAGGATGGTGCGTTTTTCTTTCTGATTTTTGAATGGATTGTTAGGATTTACGTCTACTTTAACGATGAGTGACTACAATTGTAAGCACAATGGTTGTGCTTTTATTCTTTATGCTTTTTGAATGGATTGCTAGGATTTACTTCTACTTTTACGATAAGTGGCTACGATTGAAAGCACAAGGATTATGCTTTTTTTCCTTTTTGTTTTTTAATAAATGGCTAGGATTTACTTATACTTAAATGATAAGTGGCTAAGATTGAGAGCAATACGAATTGTGGTTTTGTAAAATCATTATAAATTGAAGACATGTTTTAATCATTTGTAGTATCAATCATTCACTCAACTTCATCTATCCTTCAAATGAATCCCAATTTTATTTCTAATAGGTCACCACTTTGTGATGATATGGTCAAAATTCTCATATGATATTCACTTTCAACCAGTATATGCAAAATATGCAACGCCTATCAACAACAACAACGTGTTGATTCAATACCTCCGTGACCATCAAAGTCCACAAATATATTGTAAATCAGTTCTAGGGTATATTGTATTCGATCGTGATAGAAAGGGGGGTCATACTAGATTGTACAATGATTATTTTGCAGATAATCCCTTATATAATTAAATCGTGTTTCCGTTGCATTTTACTTCTATTTTTGTATTATTAAAACAAATTAATTTATTTTTTTCTAATTTTGAAAACCTGCTTTAGAGTTCTATTGTACTTTACTTCTTTCCATATTTTATTAAAATAACTGAAAGAATAAATTTATATTCTTCTTAAACAAAATCTAAATAATCAAAAGATTTATTTTTAAAATATTTTATCTATTTAATAGTCATCATATTTATGGCCATATAAGACATTCATCAGTAATAAAATATCTACAACTTTTTTTAAATAACTAAAATTTTGCTCAAATTATTTATACTATTTAAAAGGTATACTTCTAAAAATTAGTCAATCTATATAAAAAAAAATTACACTCCGTATATACAAAAATAATTGAAATTCTCAATTGTTTATATTCTATAGATTCACTTATAATTTATAATCACATAATTAACAATTAATTAATTTATATTCAAAAGATACACTTATAATTCAATTCATTTTGCTTTCTTGTAAGAATCTATTGATTACAAACTTCACCAAATCAGTTAAATAGCAGCTGGATATTATTCTGTCATAAAAGATCTTCCATTTTCTTCCTCGTAGATACCAGAAAGGGCATGAATCTGTGTCTGAATCCACCGTGCTCGATAACAACCCCTTCATTCTCTGCCGCGAGGAGGAAGGACAAGAAACCCGATCCCATTTACCGAAACAAGACCCCAATAAGTCTCCCTTTCCAGAAATCACACCCAACCCCTCTCTTGCTCCAGCGGAGACTCCCACCCCAATCCAAGAAGCAAGCCCTAGAAAACATCATAAGCGATTTAGAGTCCTCCGCCAAAAATGGCATACAATTAAACGATCCCCAAATTTTTGCATCCCTTTTGGAGTCTTGTTTCCAGTTGGAAGCGATCGATTACGGCGTAAGAGTTCACAACCTTATCCCAGAGAAGCTACTGCGCAAGAATGTGGGGATCGCATCGAAGCTTTTGAGGCTATACGCGTGTAGTGGGCAAATCGAGAAAGCCCACGAGGTGTTCGACGGAATGTCTGACCGGAACTCCTCGGCTTTCCATTGGAATTCGCTTATCTCTGGGTATGCTGAGATGGGCCAATATGAAGATGCGCTGGCGTTGTTCTTTCAGATGGTGGAGGATGGAGTTCGGCCCGATCAGTACACATTTCCGAGGGTGTTGAAAGCGTGTGGAGGAGTTGGAGTGGTTCAGATCGGGGAAGAAGTTCATCGCTGGGTGGTTCGCTCTGGCTTTGGAAACAACGCGTTTGTTTTGAATGCGCTTGTCGATATGTATGCGAAATGCGGTGACATTGTTAGAGCTAGGAAGGTTTTTGATGGAATTAAGGGAAAGGAGTTAGTTTCTTGGAATTCAATGATAAATGGATATGTTAGGCATGGTTTGATAATTGAAGCACTCTCTCTACTTCGTCGGATGGTAGTCGAGGGAAGTGAGCCTGATGGTGTCACTCTATCAGCGGTGATGTCAAGCGTGCTGCTTGAGAAAATTGGAAGAGAAGTCCATGGATGGGTTATCCGTAGAGGAATGGAGTGGAACTTATCCGTGTGCAACTCATTGATGGTTTTCTACGTGAACCAGAATGATCTGGAGAAAGCAACATGGTTGTTTGAGTGTATGCCGGAGAGGGATGTAGTTTCGTGGAATTCTATAATTTTAGCTCACTCTAAAGATCCTGTAGCCCTAGCGTATTTTGACCGGATGTTGGATTGTGATGCCTCGTCGCCAGATGGCATTACATTCGTCTCCTTGTTGTCGGCATGTGCTCACTCGGGAATGGTTAGGGATGGAGAGAGGTTATTTCGGATGATGGTGGAGAGGTATGAGATGAGCCCGAGAATGGAGCATTATTCGTGTATGGTGAATCTTTATGGAAGGGCGGGGTTGCTTGATGAAGCGCATGAGTTTATAGAGAAGAGAATGGAGATGGAGGCTGGGCCGACTGTTTGGGGAGCGTTGCTGTATGGTTGTTACCTTCATGGTAATGTTGAGCTCGGGGAGAGAGCTGCAGAGCATCTGTTTGAGTTGGAGCCAGATGGTGAGCATAATTTCCAGCTCCTGATTAAGATTTATCAGAAAGCTGGATGTTATGAGGATGCTGAGAGAGTAAGAGGTGTGATGATAGAAAGATGCCTTTACCTGTAGATTTTGTGCTTGATTTTATTTTGGGATAAGTTGCTTTGATAAAATGGAGCAGAAGAAGTGATGCTGGGATGCATGTTAATTACTTCTATATTTGTTGCAAGTGATTGATGGAGAGGCAGTGGCATGTTGAAAAGTGAACTAATCTAGTATATTGTTAATATATTGACAGGTAACAAAAATTACATTAAATTTGCCATATTAGCTTAGCATGTTCATCTTCCCAATTTGATCACCTGCTATTCCACTTTCAAATTCTATTTAGTTTTTCTATAAATGTACATTTTTTTTCTTTTGGTTCATGAAACATAAAATAGTTCATGAATTGTGAGTCTGAATAACATGACACAACACACACAGATGTGCTCTTATATAGAAAGCATAAATAGTTGTGTTGAAGTATATTACACATATTCTCCTATAATACAAACACACACGCAAATAGTTGAGTTTAAGTAGAGTAAATTACACTTATTCTCCTCTACTCACACTGATACAGATTCTCCAGGCTCCAAGAGTAGTGACATTACTTTTCAAAGCCGCGATATGGTTGATTGCAGGAGAGGATAGTCGGTATATCCTACAACGGGATCGTGGGTATAGAAGGTAGCCCTGACGTACTTATTCAAAGGCGCACTAAGCTTCAGTCTCTCAACCAAATCCGGGTTTGAAATGAAGAGGCGTCCATAGGCCACCAAGTCTGCATCCCCCTCGGCCACGGCTTGGATCCCTGGTGAAGCCGCCACTACAGATGAACGTTCCTTGATATGCATTCCGCCAGGTTCTCAAGAGCTGTGCCTCCTCATCTTCGCTGCCTGGCCTGCCCGACTCTGTCTGACCGTAGGCTGTGTATCGCGGCTGAGTGATGTGTAGATAGGCAAGCTTGGAACCGCAGTCTGACTGCAGTTTATTGAGTCTGTCAATGACAGCTAGTCCGAGGCTGCGTGGATTGGAGTCCATAGCATCAAGATGATCGATCGCAGGTGATATTCTGACTCCTACCCGATCAGCACCGATAGCAGACACAACGGCTTGAACAACCTGAATAATAAGTTTGCAGCGATTTTGGAGAGATCCACTGTACTCATCTGTGCGCTCGTTGATCCCATCCTTCATAAATTGGTCGAGGAGGTAACCGTGAGCTCCATGGATCTCAATGCCATCAAATCCTGTTCACTTGATGCAGGTTAGTATGCAGAATTTTCGGAAAAAACGAGAGACCAGACCAGACCTGACCTGCTTCAATTGCGTTTAAGGCAGACTGGCGATATTCGTGTACAATCTGAGGCAATTCATGGGTGCCCAATTTGCGGGGGGAGGGATAAATCTCGTACTTTCCGTTTGGAAGTAGCACTCTCCACCTCTTGGATATTGGTTTGTCCGTTGAAGAGATTGGTGCAATACCACCAGGCTTTAGTTCTGTTATTAGGGACGTAATCAAATGCAAATTCTATATACTGTACAAACTTCAAACTATGATCTTGACCGTTAGATTTCAAGATTTAATGTCAACAGCAGTAAATAACGTCAACATTGTCAACCGGTTGACGTTGTGTTGGCATTTTTGTTATCTGTTAGCGTCGAATCTCGAAATCTAACGGTTCAAAACGTGTTGACATTTTGTTCTCTGCTAACAAATCTTGAAATCTAACTGTCTAAATCATACTAGTTTGTAGTTTGTAGAAAAGAGGTAGTTTGCAGATTATCGCTACTCTCAGTTACCTGGATGAGAAGCTCGACCGACATGCCAGAGCTGGCAGAAGATAACAGCGCCCTTAGCATGAACCTTTTGCACCACGGGCTTCCACGCCTCCACTTGGTCGTTGTTGAAGATGCCAGGCACGTGCGGGAACCTGCAGTTTGCAATTACACACATATTATATGAATCAATCCAATAATTGAAGGGGGATGGAATTGACGAGATTGCCCTGCGGAAAAGGGGGAGATCATGGTGCCCTCCGTGATCAGAAATCCGCCGGCCGTCGCTCTCTGCTCGTAGTACTCACCTAGCGCCGAATTAGGCATTGCGCCCAACGCTCTGCATCGAGTCATCGGCGCCAAAACCACTCTAATAAAAACATTCATCGTCAGATTTCATTTCATCCAACAACAACCGATCTCAATCCGATCTACAGAAAACATATATACATACCTGTGGGAGAGATTGTACTGGCCCAGCTTGCAAGGGGAGAAGAGCGACGCCTTCGTTTCCATGGCCATGGCTGCTTTACTGAGTCTAACTTGCAACTAATTGTAGTCGCTATTTAAAGGAGGGCGGTGGCCAGTGAGGAGAGGAGAGCAGAGGAGAAAAGGAGATCAATAATCAATTGCTGTTCAGCTTTTTTATAGAGTGGCTAAAAGTTTTGCGCACGATTTTGACATGCAAATTATTAAAGTTTAAGTAATTGCTTCTGGATTTAGTCAACCCAACTCTAGTGTTGATACTTCAATGGTGTTTCAACGATTTCAACATCCTCCCCACATGATGCAAGGATTCGATAATTCATTCTGCGAATTCAGTTTGCTCAGCTCACCTAAACACCTCGCCACCTCCTTCATCGACAGTCTCCTCTCTCTGCACGACCTCACGCGTTTTGCCGCCACTGCCGCTACCATCTTCCTCACCATCGCATCTAGGCCAGTCAAAATGGATATCGGGTACCCAGTACCCGATATCCAAACCCAAAAAAGTCGGGTAATTGGATACCTGATACCCATTTTTCGGGTTTCAGATCGGGATCGAGTAGTGAGATTTTTGGATTGTTGGGTATCGGGTTACCCAATATCCGATCAGGGGGTTACCCAATATCCGATCAGGTATACCCGAATTACCCGATTTTTTTTTAATTTAATAAATTGCATATATGTTAATACTTTGCCTATTATAAAACCAAGTCCACTGCGATTAATACTTGGAGACATTATTGTGTATGTATGTGTTAATACTTGACAACATAATAAAAATCTCAAATCTAGGATATATTTCAAATTTTCGATGGACTTCTTTTAATTATTAGTGTTAATATTTATCTATAGAACTTATTAATTTTATTTAATGTGAGCTGATACATGATATATTTTGGCAATGGTTTGATTTCAAATTCACATGAAAGGTAATTATCTTTATGGACTAATATTGTTCAGTTACTTTTGTTTGAGGATGAAATGCTCATTTTGTGTTTAGTGTCATTTTTTTATACATGTTGTTTAGTGTCATTTTTTATAAATGTTGTTTAGTGTCAATTTTTCTCTTTAATTCGAACTACTTTAAGTTTGTATTTCTAAAAGTTTGTAGTTAATTTTCTATATAAAAAAACCCAAAATTAGGACTGAATACCCGATTTTTCGGGACTGGATACTCGTGTCGGGTATTTGGATACCCGAAATCAGTTTCGGATCGGGTATCGGGTATCAACTTTTGAGAAATTTGGGATCGGCTACCCGAAATTTTTGGATCGGGTATCCGCGGGTACCCAATTTGACAGGCCTACTCACATCCCTGGGCGCCGGATCCCTAGCATTGTACACGCTCATGAATTTCCCCTTTCTTATCAGTGGAATCGCCCATCCACCACCAACGACGACGACTTCACCATATCCAACTCTGGCGGTCTGGAGAGCTAATCGGAGGCAGCGGGGCAAGGTTGGGGGACGAGGATTGGAGTGCAGGACGTCATACAGAGTGTCGTTGCTCATGAATTCAACAAGGAGACGGCGGCCGTGGGAGATGGTGGAGAAGCCGAGGAGGTTGACAAGGGGGGATGTAAAGGGAGGAGAGGATGTCGATCACGTTGTCGAGGTCGTTGGCGGAGGGCTTCTTGACGGCGACAAGGCGGCCGGAGCGAAGTACGACCTTGTAGACTCGGTCGAGGAGCTTGGAGTCGGAGAAGTTAGCAGTGGCTGATTGGAGGTCTTTGTAGGTGAATTCTTGGATGCTGATGGGGTGGGAATGAGAATCGGATGTGGAGATGGAGGAGTCGATTTTGCAGGAGATGTACCCCTTTAGAATTGATGAGGGAGAGTGATGAATTGGGTGTCGCCGGCAAGAGAGGAAGGAGAGGAAGAGAGATATGAGAAATTCTATTCTAGAATTTTTTTTAAATTTTTTTATTTTGTTTTAATTAATTACTACTAATCTAGTCAAAATTTCGCTAATTCACGGTTGACCATCAGAAATTGACAGAACTGTATGTTTAGACCAAACTGATAACGTTTTCGTATGTTTAGAGCATCAGCAGTGGTGTGGAATTCCCGGCGGAATTCCCGATGGAATTCCCAAAAACACCTCCTGCCATATCATACGGACTTCCCACTGCACTGCCACGTCATACGGAATTCCCACTGCACAGTGGTGGAATTCCCCGCGGAATTCCCGAAGGAATTCCCACAATAAAAAAATTCACAAATTCACAAATTAAACAATTTCCGGAAGTAAGAAATTTACGGAATTAAATAGTCGACACAAATAGGGAAAAATATTCCATTAACAAAAAAAAGAAAAGTACATTTCACCAAATTAAAAAATACATTTCAATAATGCCCACCCCCACATCAACGGTGACCCATCCGCTGCCATATTTATTCAATAATATCGTTCTGGAGTCGAACATGGGCTTGTTTTTGGCGCATGTCCGTGAATGCACGAACTCGATCGACATCGTCGTGGGGTATCCCCATGCGGACATTGCCAGTGGCCACGCCGTGGCTTGGACCCGCAGCATCCGCGTCATCGTTGGTCCAATCAGTCAGTGCTGGACCTTCATCTTCGATAATCATGTTGTGCTTGATAATACATGCGTACATGATGTCGGCGATGCTGTCAACATATCACAGCCGTGCGGGACCCTTCACTGCCGCCCATCGAGCCTGTAGCACCCCGAATGCCAGCTCCACATCCTTGCGCACTGCCTCCTGGCGACCCACAAAATAGATCTTCTTTTCATCTGCTGGGCACCTGATCGTCTTACAAAGTCGGGCCACATAGGGTATATCCCATCCGCCAAATAATAGCCCATGTTGTGCTGGTTGCCGTTAGCGACGAAGTTGACGGCCGGACCAACGCCCATGCACTGGTCGTTGAAAAGGGGCGACGACTGAAGGACGTTGATATCATTGTTCGACCCGGCTACTCCAAAATAGGCATGCCAAATCCACAGCCGGTAGTAAGCTACCGCTTCAAGGATCATCGTGGGATTCTTGGCCTTGAAACCAGTAGTGTACATCCCTTTCCAGGCAGCGGGGCAGTTCTTCCATTCCCAATGCATACAATCTATGCTGCCTAACATCCCCGGAAACCCGTGCTGATTCCCGTGCATATCCAGCAGAGCCTGAAAATCTTCGGGGGTAGGCTTCCGAAGATACCTATCCCCGAATATCTCTCTAACGCCCTGACAAAAATACTTCAGGCAGTCCCCCGCAGTCGTCTCGCCGATGTGGAGGTACTCGTCGAACATGTCGGCCGAACCTCCGTATGCCAATTGCCTAATTGCGGCAGTGCACTTCTGAATCGGCGTGTGGTTGGGTTTACCAGCCGCATCCTCCCGCACCCTAAAATACCTGTATCGACGCTCCAAAGCACCCACGATACGCATAAAGAGCGGCCGATGCATCCTAAACCGTCGCCGGAATAGGTTCTCTCTAAATCGTGGCTCCGGCGCAAAGTAATCCTCGTACAACCGCCTGTGGGCATCGAGGTGATCCCGGGGCACTATAGTGCGACGATGGATGGGTCGAGGCACCGCCGGCGCAGAGGTCGCTTGTTCCTCCCTCTCCGCGGCCTCCCGCACACGTGCGTGTACCATCCGCATCATGTGTTCATAATGCCCACCACCACCACTACCACTACCACTACCGGCCATTACGGATATATAAAAGAAATTTAGAGAGAGAAAAACTTGTTAATACAAGTGGTGCGAATAAAATGATGTTCAACGGGATGTATATATAGGAACCGAAAAAAACATTTAATGCATTAAACGGGAATTCCGTGCGGATTTCCGCGGGCGTCAACGCAATGACGGACGTCCGCACGAACGCCACCGAACTGCGAATTCCTTCGCAGAATTTCGTATCCGAGGAAGGGACGCACAATGGCGGACGTCCGCCACGGAATTCCCGCACGCCGGTGGGAATTCCGCGTGGACGTCAGCCATTGTTGATGCTCTTAGGAGCCGATTTTCAAAAAGTGAATATTTTGGACCAAAATCGTATTTCGGTCATTTGTTTAGGATCAAAATAGTACTTTACTCTGTATAAAAATATATTTTCTCCCTCTGCATTTAATACACAAAACAATATCTCCTAAAATTATGTACCATCACACAAGTATGATGTCTACCTTGAGATGAGGGAGTATTTAACGGACTAAATTATTACTTGCAACAATTATGTGCACAAGTGATGGACTGCTAATGTCCACGTGCGAGCAACCGTCGTCGCATTCCAGCCTCGGTAAGCCGATATGCCTGGGGCCTTGGGACATGGACTCGGTTCTTACCACTTGACAATTGGGTTTTCTTTGGGCTTACTTCGAGCCCACTTTGATCTTTTTGGACCACGAAAATGGACCAAATTAAATATTGCCCAACAATGAAATTATTCAACTAACGAGATAGTCCATCTCTCCGAGATTCTTTTGTGCACATCAAATACATCATGCCCAATTACATCACGATCTGCACACGTCGTTAACCTTTTGTAACTCTCGGTCATTACACACCAACATGCTCACCATGTAGAGGTTTGGCCTATATATAGGATAGTTATCTCATGCAAGCATTCCATAAGTTGTGCATAAGTTCACTGTTGAAGTTATGTCGGCATCTCATTTACCCTACAAAAAAAAGGCACCTTTACCTAGCACCGAAATGCTAGGAAAACCCCGAAAGTGCTAGGAAAAATAGAGGCTTCCGAGCAGATAGGGTGCTAGTCATTTGCTCCCTCGGAATTATCTCCGAGCACCTATCCGAGCAAAACTCAAATTTTTCCGAGCACCCGAAACGTGCTTGGAAACTTGGTCAACTCCTGTATGAGATGTCCGAGCACCATAAGTGCTCGGAATTTCCTAGCACGATACCTGACAGCTCTTCCTAGCACCTGCGTGTGCTCGGAAATAATGCGATTCGAGAATCCTAGCACAACTTAAGACATTTCGGCCATGTAATATTCCGAGCACTTATATGTGCTAGGAGTTCTTTGATTTTTTCATATTTTTCATTATTTTATTATTATTATTATTATTATTATTATCATTATTATTTCAGCTTCATTTTAAATTGTTAATTCAATGAAATTAAAATGGCATTAAACTAAAAGTAGGAATAAAATATACAAATTAAAATACCCAATGGATTGTTGAGAATAAAATTGTTTCACAAAGTCATTTCAAAATGCTAGTCTATATCTATATCTAAAATTGTTTCACAAAGTCATTTCAAAATGCTCGAAAACTTGCTCGCAATTGCCAAGAGTCATTCCTAGCACGTTGACCGTGCTCGGAAAATGCATAATTTCTTTTAAATTCTGACTACTTGGCTCATGTGCTCGGAATTTTCCGAGCACATATTGGTGCTAGGAACCTTGTGCTATGGAAACATTGTTTTTTTTGTAGTGTTAGTTTGTCGAACCTTGTTTGTTTGCGATGTTGTCACAATTGAGACAAATTATTTCACCTTTGGTGATGATGTGTCAAACCGAAGAGACGGCTAAGCCTCTCTTATTTAGCTGCCCAGAGACGAAGTAGGTGTAGGAAGAGGTGAAGGTTTGACTCGGTCTAAGGAGACGACTATCTAAAACCAAGAGCGCTATCGAGTAAGAAAGGATTGAATTGTGAGAAGCATGAGACGTACATGTGAGTGTGTGTAACATGTGTGTGCGTGTGTTGTGAGTTGTATGTGTGAATGCGAATGTTTATGTGTGAAAGTATGCTTGTAGATCTTAGTTATAAACTACTTCTTTGTACGTGATTGCATGATAAAGTAAATTAGGATGTTAAGTATGCTTGCTTGTATGTGAAGACGAATTAAGTAAGTATTCGTGAAAGGAGCGATTAGGACATGCATGTTCGATTGGGTAGTTTCCGAGAAACTAATTCATGTTTTGTGAATATATGAATGGTTGAGAAGGTGTTGTGCGTATGTGATTATGAAGGAAGCAAGAAGTTGTGAACTTCGCCAATAAGCTGTTAAGGTGGGCTTTTGTGAACTAACTATTTTACGCTTTCAAAAGTATGACTATGGTGATATAAGAGTGGTTTAAATGTTATGTCATGCCAATGTGTTTTGATGATGATATATGATTATGTGAAACGAATTCAGATCTAATTATGGCCGCACAAGCCTGGTACCAGGCTTGTGCATAGATAGGATCGGGAGCCGACCTTGCTAGTCTGGCTAGTTTCGTGGGCGAAAATTTTGGCCACACTTTCGTCGCACTATGAAAAAGAGGATGTGATTGATGATTGGTGAGAATGAAGGGAGTTGACTGAAGTCTATGAAATATTTTGGTAATTCTCAATTATTTTAAAAAGCAAAACTCGAGTTCACTATGGTATGGTGTATGGGTGATACTGTTGATAAAATGTTTTGGTAATATGTCCACTGAGTATATCAAATACTCAGCCCTGCATATGTTTTCCTTATGTGCAGGTTGAGAGTGATTGTCTGGCGGATGTTGAGATGAGCTTTGATGGTTTCTGAGTGTGTCGTGTCTTCATACATGGTTTCGTTTGAGATGAGCTTTGATGGTTTCGTTTGTTTTCTAAGTCTTCTGTTTGCGGTATGAGTAGGTTGACAACGTTCTTTCCTATAAGAAATTGAATCCGCTGCATTAATTCGTTTCCCTAATTGTTCGAATGTTCTTTATAAGGTTTTAAGTTAATATAAAGTCCTTTTGAGTTGATTTATGTAGTTGTTTCCCCTTCCCCTATTTCTTTCTTGCTTCTTAACTCCCCCAAGTTAAGATTCAACTGTGGTTTACTATCTCTAGTAAAGAATCGTGACAACTTTTGTCCTTTTTTGAATGACTTTTACGTCTGCCTCTGAGTAGATTATCTTGACTTTAGTGTTAATTTTTGTTGCAATATTGGATATTTTAATATTAATTGTTGCCAATATTTGTTAGATACCAAGTCAGATTCTATGTACTAGTAATTTCCTTATTGCAATATTGGACAGTTTAACATTGCTGTCAATTTCCTTGTTGTAATGTTAAGTTTATATTTTAATCAGTATTGCTTGATTTATGAGTGATAGTATGGACGAGGACATAACAAAAATGTTTATTTTTCACGTCCAGCTATTAATTCTAGATTCAATCAAACTCTTAGAAATTTTCATTATGTATGTGTATGTGTATGTGTAAGTTCTGCGGAATTTTAGCCTGTGGAATATAAGTTCTTGCTCGGTTTTATGATTAGTTTTAGTCAACTAATTCCATCAAATAACAAATGATGTTACAAATTCTTGTTGCGTGACTTTGTGTAGAAAAAAGATCATGAAACTGTGTAGTTCTCAGTGTGTCAAGATGTGCTGATAGTTGTGACCGATTAGTGTTAGTTTTAGTTAATTTATTCCATTTGCTAGCTAATGATGATTACAATTTTATCATCATTAGCTAGCAAATGGAGTATTAGTTAGATAAACTTGAAATTTTTTTATATTACTTTGAAATAAGAGTGAAATATTTTACACTACCTTCGTCCCATGATAAGAGTTTACTTCTGTCATTTTAGTCTGTCCCACGATAAGAATTCATTTTTTTTTATTATAAGTGATAAGTAACCCTATATTACACTGACCCGTTTCACTCACATTTTATTTTATTATAATAGTGAGATTCATACTTCATTAAGAGCATCTGGAACAAGAAACGGTAAATAAAAGATGTATATCATCTATATACACATCCTCAAAAAGTGAAATATACCCTTTTAAAAAGAAACATACTCCAAAGAAAAAAAGTATATAGAAAGGTAAATGATTTTTTAAACATAAAATAATAGTACAAAATGCATTAAGAAAAATATAAAGTGTGATATCTTCTCAAATACTTCTCCCTTGGAGAATGTTTTTCATGAAAAAAAGGTAAAAATGATAGTTATAAAATTTTACATCTCCATATACTTCTTCAAAATAGGAAAAGATATAATATCTTCTCAAATACATCGCCACTTATCTCCGAATGATTTTTCATGAAAAAAAGTAAATATGGTAGTTATATAACTTTACCTCTCCATTTACCTCTTGTTCGGAGATGCTCTAATTTTTCAACCCAATTTTTAAATTTTTTTAAAAATTTGTGTTGAGTTAAACGTTGACATTTTAAACACTGTTTTGTACATTTGTTACTAGCTGGTTCAGCCATTCACCGTTCGCAAAATTCTGCGAAAGAAGAATAGCGCAATTTCAGGATTTCAAATTTATTCTCTCTTTTTCAACGAACTTCAATTCGTCGACCCTATGCCCATCAAATGGTAAATCGGAAATGGAATTGTGAACCATATTCCCCCTTTTCTATTGCTCGAATTCGACTTAATTATCGTAAACGAGTCTGCGT
This sequence comes from Salvia splendens, assembly GCF_004379255.2. NCBI lineage: Eukaryota > Viridiplantae > Streptophyta > Magnoliopsida > Lamiales > Lamiaceae > Salvia > Salvia splendens. The sequence continues at coordinate 28,566,284 of NC_056040.1, forward strand.
ATTGATGTGTTTGATTCGTGCAGGATTTTGCACTGGCATCCGAATCCGGGAACGACGGTGAACACCCAAATCCTCTCAGAAGTATCTCAGTGCGCTGAGAGCATCAATGGCGTTAAAGAAGGGCGCTGGAAAACCACTCTCAGTTTCTACAAAGCCATGGCTAGAGGTATCTCGCGCATTTTGTTATAGGGTTTAAAGCCCTAATTTCGATAATTATTTCTTGTATTTAGTCGAATTTGATCTTGTTTTGGCTCGATTGCTGATTGGTTATGAAATCATCACTGATTTCTTCACTACCTTAAACCCTAATTCTTAAAAATTACTTAAAAACTTTACTTTCTTGTGGTGATGCTGAAGAACAATCTATTGTGAATGAATTTCCTCGTGATTTTGTGGGGATCTCACTTGCGGAGCAGCCCGGCAAATATTTCTTAGTAATTAGAGGTCAGCGTCTTGTTGTGGAGGCAGAGTCGAGTATTCAGATGATAATGGAGAAACTGCAGTCGTATAAAACCCGAGTTGCCCTTAATTTCGAGGTAAAACTGATTTTGTAGAAATATCTGGTCGATAAATTTGTCTTTTTATTGAGCTGAAGCTTCAAAAATGGGAAGAACTGAAAGTAAAATTCATGTTTCCTTTCATATAAGTTGTTCAGCGAAGGTTAAAATTAGTGCAGGGAAACCAGTATCAACTCGGTGACTTTCAGTTGCGAGTGGGGAAGGTGGTCCCGATGAACTCGGAGAATTTGAGGGGCATAGTTATGGAGGTAACTGGCTTTCGTATTGAATCTTTTTAGCTATCGCTAAATCTATTTGTTTACATGATCTAGGTTGTATGATTATAGAACACTGGGATTCTGGTACTGTGCATTATTTGTTTGCATTGTTGAATTAATAGATTATAATGGATTAATAATGTGGTGTCTAGGCAGTGGTACCTTGCAAATACTTCTCCCATAGCTGATTAAAGAGAGTAGATAACAAAAATAAAACAAACGAAGCAAGATGTTAGAGTGTGTTATCATCTAGGAGCTTTGCCCTGATTACAAATATTTGAATGAACACGAGAGAAGGTGATAGATGTTATTGTGCATTCTTGAAGGTGACTTGACTTTGATAATGATATACTCCGTATATTAGGCAAAGTTTCAGCCTCGGTCTATAGAAGGATGCTATAAAGTTAGTTTAAAACCATTATAGCTAAAAGTTTTAATTCCTTGTTTACTTTGAAGGTGTGGAGTTTGGCTATCCCAAGGCCCATGATAACTACTATCATTTGAGCTAATGTTGTTTCTATTGAAAATGTGGGATTAGAGAAATCCTAGTAATGAGAATAAAGTTGTCAATCTTTTAACTTATTAATCATGAAAAACAATCACCTCATAGTGGAATAATTAATAATGATATATTAGAGCAACTGGTGCCAATATTCTTTGATTGATCTATGCATGATTGCACGAGTCTCTATTTCTGGTATGTTGATGGCTGACATGGAGCATACATGCTTCTTGTTTCTACTTCAAAAATTTTTGAGGAATCGAATGGAGGGAAAAGATAATAGTAATGATAACATCTATCTCCCCTATTTAACTAGCCATTATCATGAGGAATGCTTGATTTTGTTGATTATGAAGCATAGTTTGAGGATGTGGTGATTTGTGTTGCAGATGGAGTATGTACCGATTTCATCGTGGGAGAAATCACGCGAAGTCATGGCTGATTTCTTTGAACTTTGGCAGGAAGCTCTTTCAAAAAGATCGTTACCTGGTCATTTTGTACACAACGAACCAAACTTTGCAGATTACGGCCTCTCTGATCAATATGGAATGCAGCATACAGCAATTCAGTATGCCAATATCACTGCTCAAATTGTAGCAACTTCTCAGTTACAGCCCCCCAGAAACTAGATTTCCAAAACATTCACCATTTTCCATGTTAACCTTTGACTCATTTTTCATGAAGCTAGTCTTGATTGAGAAGAGGAACTCAGTTTTTAATCTTGGTAGAATATTGTTACCAGCCACTATTGAACAATAATATTGACTGTTCATCCAAATCCGAAATTATAAGTAATCTGATATTCCTTTTTTACTAATAATTTTTCATGCTTAAGATATAAATGTTCATGAATTAATTGGAGTCAGTAATTGAATTAATTAAGAAAATTATTCAAAGATTTATTTATAAATTATATTATCTCATTCTATTGGCGTCAATACAAGACATTCATAACTAAGAAAATAAAATAGTGGTAACTGAGGCCCATATAGGCCGTAATAGGGCCCATTTAGGGTCTCTAACCACATATTTATCTGTTTTTAGAATAATTTCTAAATTTTGGGTTTCAGATTATTAGCGTCTATTTTAATTTTTACTCCACAGTGGGCCAACGCTCTTCTCATTCATTTTCATTCAGATCTATATATTTTCACTTGGATATTCTCTCACCGTTTCCGACGAATTCAGATTCTGATCCCCTAATTTAGCGGTTTGGTATTCTAAAACCTTTATGATTTTATTCGATGTGGATCGAACTTTTGTTTCTTGATGTCAATTTTTTTAGTTTTTTTTATCTGAATTGATTCGCAGGTTGCGTTTATAGCCGCGGCGTGATCTCTGGCGATCTCTGCACAGTTGCATCTCCTCTATTATGAATCCTAGAAGGTTTTGATTCCACAACTTTGAATTTATTTATGTGTGCTGCTATTTTAATGATTCTCGAATTTATGAAGCTATGACTACACAAGGAAGTTTAATTCCTTTTTCTGGAATCAGTTTGTGATCATACGTTCATGACTAGCAATCGGAGTGGAAATTGATCTGAATTCTCAAGTATTAACGTTTTATGTTATTTACAGGATCGATTAGATTAGATGTGTAGTTGTTTCTTTGTGTTGGCATTTGATAGATTGGGGATATGCAAAATTGCATAATATTATATTTTATGATAGTTTCTTGGCATTCTTGCTAGGGCACTGAACCTGTCATCTTAATTATGTGGTTAAGATTTTTTACTTTATCATTTCTTAGTGCTCTTCATGGAGCTCAAGATCTGATTCTTTGTTGTCATTCATTGAAGCTCCCATTTCCAATGTCAGAATTGCAGAACATGAATCAAAAAGCAAAAGTTCGAGTTTTCATTGGATTTCCGTGTGCTCTGTTCACCTTAACGAAGTCAGAATACAGTTTGAGTCGAATTCTAGAAACTAATTATGGCTTTGTAAAAACCTTTGTAGAGATATTTAAGGAAATTTTATCAATAAATTAAATGTGTTTATGTAATCATACTCACTGATTTGATGCATGTAAAATTACAAAATGATATTAAATAAATTCATAATGAATTTATCTTTGTTTAAAGTAATTCTAGTACTAAATAATAAGAAAATAATTCGATATCATCAAATATAAATTATTTATATGTTTTACTAGTTTATTTACCGTGCATCTTACATGTGGAAAGTAGTATTTTTAGATTGTGGATCTTACCACAATGTAATACGTAGTTAATAAAAGCCGATTATTTAATGAAACTATTATATGAATAATGGTTTAACTATCTTAGTATTGACAGTATATGTAAAAAGGAGAAACTTATTATACTGAAGCAACTTTTACATCTTGAACCTTTCTGTAAATTAACTTTCCTATGCTTTTGAAAAACATCGGGTTCAGGGATCGGAATGCTAGAGCTGCTCTTTTTGATGGTATTGAAGAAGGAGGTATTAGGGCATCATCATCTTACTCCTCTCATGAGATCGATGAGCAAGAGAATGATCGAGCCATGGAAGGGTTACAAGATCGAGTTATCATGCTGAAAAGGGTAAGTTTATACTTACAGAACACATTGTTTCTTCAGTTGACCCATTTTATTAATAACACAATTGTTGTCATTAGTATCTTTCATTTCTATTGTTGATCTTGCTGAAGCACATTTGAGAATGGAAGGGACTCATGACTTTCAGATGAAGTTATTAAATGGAAGGGTCTTGTGACTGCTGGATGGAGTTATTAATGCTTTTCCTTGTGTGCTTGAATTAGTATTATATATTGTTTTAAGTATGTTATTATCTTAAGGGGGTGTTCGGTTTGCAAGATTGTATCCGGGATCAAATTTGTAGTGTGTTTGGTTCATGAAATTCAATCCCACAACTCAATCCTAGATCGATAATCATGGGATAATTAGTCATAGCTAACCCCCTATGACTAAAATAATATCACAACTCAATCCTATATTGTATCTTGGTATTATTTTATCATGGAAACCGAACACCGCCTAAGAGCTATCTTGTCTTTGAATTAGGTTCTGTCTAATTCTTCAGGAGATTTCATAACAATAAACAACATTTCCTTTACTCAGTAATTGTTTATGTAGTCTTGTTATTTGAAGATGGAGACAAAATATGGATTTTGTCATTTGATGCAAGTGATGATTGTATTTTGATGAAAAAATGAGTAAAACTATCAGGTACAAATATTTGAGAAAAGACATAATAGTAATATAGTTGAGTTTTTGTTGAGATGTGGGTTTCTGGCTTACTGATGATGGTTTGAATGAACAGTTGTCTGGTGATATACACGAGGAGGTTGATTCGCATAACCGAATGCTGGACAGAATGGTCTGTGTATAGTTAATTTGATATTCTTCAACAGCACAGTTGTAGTAGTATTACTTATGGTTCCTTATTTTCTGATTTTAGGGAAATGAGATGGATGCCTCAAGGGGAGTTTTATCTGGAACCATGGATAAATTTAAGATGGTACTATTTCATAATCTTGATGTCTCTATCATTTCCCTGTGTTTCTGAGTTCCAATTACAAGTGTTTGTACTTTGCATCAGGTGTTCGAGACAAAATCGAGTAGAAGGATGTTTACGCTTGTGGCATCTTTTGTGGCTGTTTTTCTCATTGTATACTATCTTACCAGATAAGTAGTCGAGTCATGTAATTTTGGACAAAGCCTATGAAAAACTGTTGTGAACATTACCTTGATTGACAATGAAGTGATACTAAAAATTTAAGCCTATTTTGGTCTCTTAAGATCAAGTATGAAAAAAATCCAATTGACAATTCAAAAAATTCAATCCAATGGCTGAGACAAGTTCTGGAATTTATATGGATGGTATAACAATTTGGAACAGAGAATGACTTGGATTATGGAACAAAATATATGGAATGAATATTGACACAAGAAAATGTCGAAGTTGGATTAATGCGTAAATAAACTATTCGGAAACGAATATGATGATTCCGAAATAAGGAAATCAAGAGTAAATTCTCAAGAACAACTGTTAATCTTAACAATAAATCTACCTAATAATCATCCATGATTGGCCTATATAAAGGCTATAAACTCAAAAACAAATCCTAAGAGTATCTCCAACTAATTAATCAATAAACTACGTGATAATCATCCATGATTAACCTATATAAAGGCTATAAATTCAAAAACAAATCCTATTTATTTTCTCTCTTATTTTACTATTTCTCCACTTTAACTATTTATTATGATTTTTATAAAACAAATGCGTAAAATGACTGAGACTCCTTCCTCCTGTCCCCAATAAATATCTTATAAGTATTTTCTTATTTGGATGATTTCCAATAAGTGTTCCATTTCATTTTTACTATAATTAATTTTTTATAGTGAATCCTGCGTTCGGCTAACTCAATCTCTTTGACATTTTATGGAGTATAAAACTATCACTCATATTTTACTAATTTTTTATATACACTTTTACTAATAAATTCAAACAATTTTTTAAAACTTATACCAATCAAATACGAGACATTTAATGGAGAATGGAGGGAGTATAACTTTTGGTCCTAGAGGCTTGTTTTTGCGGAAGATAATCGTTGTTTTTTTTTTAATTTTCTAAAATGCTAGGATAGATGTCGTTTTTAAAAGAGTTATCCACGTTGTTAACAATGGAGTTTTTCCACTATAAAATCACCATTAAATCACAAAAAAGTTTCTCCGTGCTGTTCATAAATTCACCCAAAACTCGAATTTATCCCTAACCGGAAATTGATCGACTATCAACAACTAATTAACACAATTATAATACATCAAATACTCCAATCATAAAATCATTCTTCCATTTATTTAGATGAACACCACAAAACAATAACCATTGTTTAGCACAAAATTCAACTGGAAGAGAAAGCTTAAATTAAAGGCTAGCCGGAACAGAAGCCGGCACCGCATAATCGAGCACCACAACGCCGTCGAGAAACTCTCTCGCCTTATCCTTTTGCTCATTCACCAGATCCGATTGTTCGCCCAACGATTCAAGGTCCTTCACCACCGCAATCGACGCAATCGAGAAGCCCTTGCTCCTCCCCGGCGAGAAATTCTCTCCAACCGTCAGCTGCTCAATCGAATCGAATTTCCCCTTCATCCCTCTCACAATCCCCAAAATCTCACCCTTCCCGACCTCCTCCTCCTTCAGTTTCATCACCGTCAGCCGCAGCGACGACCCTGGAGGGATCGCCACCGGCCCGGAGAAGTCGTAGGCCACCCAATCGACGGCCATTACGTCGTCGACGACTGGCAAGACGTAATTGGCGACGACGCTGACGTGGACGGGGTCATCGGTGTAGGACGCCAGATCCGATTTGGATCTGTAGCGAGAGTGGAGGAGGTGAGTGAAGGTGAGGGCGGTGGATCGGCAGCGGGCGACGGGGCCGGCGGAGATGTGGAGGACGGAATCGAGGGTTGCGAGGCCGTTGAGGTTGCGGACCATGTCGCCGATGGCGGAAGGGTCGGCAGAGGACTTCGCTTTCAATAGGACCACGTGCTCGATGATCTGGCTGGGGGCGGAGGAAGACATTCTGACGGAGGAAGGAAAGCGGCGGAGAGGGTGCGGTGAGCGGAGTGCGAAGGAGAGGGCGTTGGTGCGAAGTGCGGCTTTCACACACAGCATTTTTGGAGTGGAAACGAGTGGCTACCGCACGATTAGGACCAATTTTTTATTTTAAATTATAGTATTTTGTTTTATAAAAATTGATTATTGCTTTCAGTTTTCCTTGTTATTCATGATTCCTAAAAGGTTCCTCAAAATTGAATTGATAGAATTTGTAATGTAAAAAATTCACGAAAAAGAATGTGAGTTTCTTCTTCTTATATTTATTTCTAAAACCTAATAAAAACTCCTAAAATAAATAGGAGCAAGAACAATAAGAACTATGGATGTACTCCCTCCGTCCCGGACTACTAGCACATTTCCTTTTCGGCACTGAGATTAAGGAATGAGTGTATAGCAAAGTCAACAATTGCGGCTGTAGGTGATAATTTTTACTAAAAATGGAAAGAGTGCAAATAACTTGGGACGCCCGGAAAGGAAATAAGTGCAAGTAGTCCGGGACGGAGGGAGTATTTGGTTCGTATGAAAAAGCTAGTTAGTGGCTAACTAGTGTTTACTAGTGTTTGGTTTGTTGTTTAGTATATCTTCAAGGCCCGATGAAAAGACAAAGGCCCGAGCTCGGGAGGCTTAAATTAAGGGCATATGGATCAACTCCATTTCTAACATTTGGAAGAAGTGACTATTCCAAGAATTGAGCCATAATTGACCACATATATAATTCTGTTCTCCCTTGTTTAGTACTCCCTCCGTCCCAGATTAAGAGTCACTTTTTGCCATAAAAGTCCGTCCGAGTTTAAGAGTAACATTTACAATTTTCCATATTTGGTCATACAATTTTACCACATGCTTCATCAAAATTACATAAAAATGTCATTATCTACATTAAAATAAACCAAAATAAAAATCAAACATTTAATTAAATCCAAAAAGTCAAAGGGACCCACCTTCAAGCAATCATTTATTACACACACTACCCATCTCACTTCATTTATTATACACTCCGCTATCTCACTTCATTTATTACACACTCCAACTCTTTCTTAAAACCCGAGCCATAACAATAAGTGACTCTTAATCCAGGACGGAGGGAGTATATTAGAATTGGTCCAAGAATTGATCCAAATATTTATATAAAATAAAGACTTTGACTTAATACAATTATGGAATGACAAAATTACCCCTCCACTCCCAAAAATGCCAACAAACCAAACAATTTGAGTTATCTAAAATTTGGGGCGGGAATGTTGAAACAATTTGCACCGATTTGACGTATATTTGAAGATAAATTGGCAACTAACCTCATTCAATTGCATTACTATTCCATCTCCCAGCTCTCAATTCAGGTATGGGTCTTACTACAGATAGCAATGTTATATGGATTCCGAATATTTGATGTTCTTGTTTTGTAGTTGTCGTGATCAATGTCCGGACCGTTCCGCAGTCATGGCTCTGGTATTACCGGCAGCACTGCACAAGGTTAGCACTATCATGTTCGTGGACATTTTTTCAATAGGCGCTCACTAACTCTTCAATTTTCGAAACCTCTAACAGGGAGCACTGAAGGGGGGGAAACAGCAGTACCGTAAGGAGGATCGTACTCGGCGTTTGTGGACAGCCATCTTTGATGGAGTTGACTGCACGAGGCTGGAAATCGGACAATGGTTTACAAACCGGTTATCTCCAAAAGGATCGAAGACGATCTGCGCAAGGAATTCCCCGAAACGGACCTGAAGGGTACGCCCCATGTTATCTCCAAGATCTCTGCTTGGAAGAATAACTTCAATAGTCTCTGAATGATGCTTTCAAGGACTGAAGTTGGCTTCAATTCAGACGGAAACCATAAGATAGACTGCAACGACGAGCAGTGATTGTTGCAGTAAGTGTTGCTTGATGACTCAGTGCCTTTGTTGTATATTGTATTGGTTTTTTACATGTTTACTGATTGTTGTATACAATATTCATATTTTAATAAAAGGCTTTGTATATTGTATGGTTGTGATCATTTTGTGTTTACATCGTCTTGGTGATTATGCTTCTTGTGGTGGAGTGTTTGATTACTTCGTGTATTGTAGTCTGGCCTTTTGTTTTTCGTTAAGTTTACCAATTGTGAATTAATGTTGTAGGCTGATAAGAATGCAAAATTTATGCGTCACAAACCATGGCTTTTGTGTGATGAATGGAATGTCATATTCGGCAAGTACCGTGCTTCTGGATCTGTTATTGAAGACATTGCCAAAGGCGCAGCTGCAATCCGACATGAGAATGTGGCACGTTACGAGTCTCACAATGTTGATCCATCAAACGACTACGTTGTCAACCTGGATGATTTGTTTGACACACCTTGTGATCCACCAACGATGATGTCAACTCCGCCCAGTCAACAGACTGAAAGCACGGGGCAGAGTGTGTAGTGTGAGACCTCACCCCCAAAAGAATGGAACAAAACGCAAACCACCACAGTCCACTGATGCAGCTTTACTCGAGTTTCTTGGTCAGATGCACTCTGAAACCAACAAACGGCTTAATGTCATAGCGTCGAGAATTGGATATGAGTTTGATTTGGGGCAGGCTATACATCACAAACTTGGTAGCGTGGCAAGTCTCACGGTTGAGCAGAGGTATGAATTGAGTGATATACTTGCGGATAGGGTGCAACGTCTTGAAGTCTTCCTAGGAATGGCTGAGGATGTGAAACCGGGCTACGTGCATAGGCTTGTAGTTATAACACTATTGCAATATTAACATGTTCGCCATGAACTCTAACCATTTACATTAAATTTAAATTTATTTTAGCATAAATGTCACACCAACTATAATTTTAATCCAACTATTTATACTGAACTCAAATTTAAAAGAATATTCTTCATATTATGCCTTTTTATTCACAAAATATGAAAAAGTTTTTAGTCTATAGTTAGGTTTAATGTAAACCTAAAAATAGATATTTTTTACTCAAAAACCAAAAATAAAATTGATTTTGGTTTTAATGTACCATTGGAGATGTTCTAAGTTTATTGCGAACCTGGGTTGTAAAATTCGAGTTCTAGAAGTAAGTTGATCATGTATTAGAAGTTTAGATTTTCATATTCATAATTAAAATTGGAACTAATTAAATGGAAAGATGAATTATAGTTTATACAACTAATAATAAAATGATTAGATTACTTATAGGTTATAGTACTTTAATTATAGCATGGCATTTGGGTTGAGTTGTTTGAAATATTGTAAATAGTCTGGTCATATTTGCAATTTGAGCTCAAAGTCGGGTTATTTTTGCAATATGTAGAAGGTCTAATTGTTTTGAAACTGTCCACCAATAAAATATAATCAACCAGGAACTCAATTGTAAATAATTTTGAGTTATTTTGTGTATTTGGATGATGGGATCCAAATTTAATGGTAGTACTATTTTGATTTTGTTTTTGAAATATAAATTGTCACATCTATAGTTAACTGATCATATGCATGTTTTGCGGAAGTAACTATCCTCACGTGGATTCTTGGATGTTGTGGGATGCGTCTTAAGAATTGAAATTTGAAAATATGATTTTATTTCAACTTTTTTTTTATTGAATTTTATTTCAACTTTTCATGAGTTGTCCATTTAAGTTTTCGTATTAAAAGAGACATAATTAGTTAAGTTGGGTTCGTAAAAAATAAGTGTTTTTGTAAAATGTTACGTTCTTTCATACTTAGGGACAAGTTTATGTGCATTGTGCAGTCATTTACAAGAATATATTATCATTAGTTCTTTACATTTTTTTATATCAAAAATCTAATTTTCGGTAGATATTCGGCTACCCCTTCTAGTTGCTAACCTGATTAAACGAATTCATAAGTAGAAATTCCAAGTCATTAAATATTTTTGTACATATTAAACGAGTTATTTTGAAGTTTTTAATTTGTGTTGAAATTCTGATTTCTTCATCATTTCCCATCCAAACTCCAAACATTCTAATTCTATAATGAGTAAAGAGTCTAAGAGCATGCGCAGCGGTGGCGTCCGTCGCTACCGCCATCCGCGCCGCTGGCACGGACGCCATCCGCCGCCGCTGCGCTCGCGCCGCTGGCACGGCGCTGCTTGATGTATCGAGCAAGTCCGTGCCAGCGGACGCACACGTGGCGCGCTCCCATTCGTCAACGGCATAGCCGTTGTGTTTAAACATTTTTTATTTTTATTTTTTTAAATCGGTATTTAATTATAAATAATGCTAAAAAAAAATATTTTCCAAATCCCAAAAATATGGCCGTTTTTCCCATTTTTTCTGAATTTTTTTTATTTTTTTTATTTTTATTTTTTTCCCAAAATCATCTATAAATACACATATTCATCACTCATTTATCACATCAATTCACCTCTCATTCATCTCTCATTCATAATTCTTATACAAACTATCAACACATTCAACATTCACTCAAAACATCAAATGGATTTCACTCATCTCATGGCGGAAGCGGAGCGCGAAGAACAAGAATACTACGAACAACATCGTGCCGCTTACGAAGCATATGTCGCGGCGAATACCCCCGCTCATCCTCCTCAACGCACTAGATCAAATCGCCGCTACATCCATCGTGACCGGGAGGGAGCCCACGAAAGGCTCGTTGCCGACTACTTTGCCGACCATCCGCGGTTTCCGGCAGATTACTTCAGGCGCCGTTTTCGCATGTCAAAGCGCTTGTTCATGCGAATTGTCAACACATCGAGACAAGACACACAATGCGCGATACTCGAATCCACAATCAACTACAAGAAGACCTAATCAACCACATGTGGGCGAAATTCGGCAACGAGTAGTGGTTTTTTTAATTTTTAGGATTTTAATTATGTAATTTTTAATTTTTAGGAGTTTAATTATGTAATTTTTCATTTTTAGGATTTTAATTTTGTAATGTTTAATTTTATTTGTCATTTGTAATATTTATTGTGGTTTTTAAATGAATTTTAATATTATGGAAATGTTATTGTTTAATTGAATTTTAAATTAATTGTGCTCGTCCTTGCGGAAGAGCACAGTTGTGGGTGTTGTGCTCTTGCCAGAGAGCAGGCATGAATAGTACCGCCCGGGCCCACAACCGTGCCGCTGGCAAGAGCACGGTTGTGGATGCTCTAATGTCAGGGATGGAGGATAGGGGGTCCATGCATTTTCTTGTAACTTTCCATTTAAATTTTGGCAAAAAATTATGCGAAACACGTCCACATCCATAAGTCTTTGGATTTTAATTGTTTATTTCGGTAAGTCCTTCTACAAATTTTTCATCTTAGTTGGTCCTTATACTTCTAGATTTTATATCAATAAATCATTTTTAATAGATTTTATTCAATCCTTTAACTTAATTGTTAAATGTATTCCACTTTGTAAGCATTGTGGCTACATCACAGCAACGCAGCTGCATGGGATCAGATAGGAGCTACATCACGTGTTTAATATCTCACAAGATTTGAATTTCAGTTAGGCTACGGCTAGTAGCCGTTGAGTGTTGGTTTGGCAGTTTTAACCTCATGGAGTGAATTCTTGATCACTTTTTTTGGTTTCTTGTTTTGTAGTTACTTGTATAAATACTAGTAGTAGCTAGATGAAGAAGTAGTCAGTTTGTATAACCACTTTTGAGATACACATCAATAAGATTTCATTTACTTCTTCGCTCATCATCTTCTTCACTACGTTTTGCATCTATCACTTCCGTTCTCGGTGATCATCGTTTTATATCAATTGGCGCCGTATGTGGGAACACCTTGAGGAGAGTTCTTCACCGAAAAGAACAAGAGTGATAATGGCTGCAAGATTTTTTTTTTTTTTTTTTTTTAAATTAACTTCATATATTTATATCATATATATGAAGGAGGAAATTACAAATCAACCCCTATAATAAGGAGGAAATACAAATTGCGCCTCCCAGGGTTCGAACTCAAGACCTCCAGGATGGACGCGGTATCCAGCGCCCTTTACCGCTAGGCCAAGGGGCTTGGATGATAATGGCTGCAAGATTGGAGGTGGAAAGGTTCTCGGGAAAGAACGATTACGGTTTGTGGAAATTAAAGATGAAGGCGGTTCTGGTGCAGCAGGGTTTGGGAGCTGTTCTTGCGGCTGCAGACTCTGATGACAAGGGGAAGAGTCCTGCACCGGATGAGAAAACTCGAGTCAAGATGGAGGAGATGCAGTCAAAGGCTCATAGCGCAGTAATCTTGTATCTAGGGGACAAGGTTCTGCGTGAAATCCAATCGGAGACAACCGCATCAGGTATTCTCCAGAAACTTGATGATCTATACTTGGCTAAGTCGTTTGCCAACCGTCTTTACTTGAAGAGAAGGCTATATTCGTATAGCTTCTCGGAGGAAAAGTCTATAGTGGAGCAGCTAGAAGACTTCAACAAAACTGTGGATGACTTGGAGGCTGTCGATATGAAGATATCTGATGAGGACAAGGCAATCTTGATTTTGAATGCCTTGCCCGGTTCCTACGATCAGCTTCGGGATGCAATTCTTTATGGTAGGGATAAGCAAATAACCTACAATGAGGTCCAATCGGCTCTCATGGCGAAGGAGTTGCACAAAAGTGGTACGAAGGTGTCTGACTCTCAGCCAGAATCTCTCAACATAAGGAAATTCAGTAAGCAAAAGTTCAAGAAAAGTGCTGATGATAATAAGAGCAAGAATCCTGGTGTAAAGGAGACCCGTGCATGTTTTTGGTGCAAGAAACCTGGGCACTTGAAGAAGGATTGTCATGGGTGGAAAAAGAAACAAGCCGAGGAAAGAAAGACTCATCATTCAAATCAGGTCAGTGGTGATTCCGAAGATGATGCTGAAGTTATGAATGTGGTGGATAAGATCGAGCAGGGGTCTTGGATTATGGATTCCGGTTGCTCATTCCATATATGTCCACATTTGGAGTGGTTTGTTGATCTTGTTAATAGCAACGGGTTTGTTTTGCTAGGTAACAACAAATCATGTAGCATCAAGGGAGTTGGGAAGATAAGGCTCACGTTGAATGATGGAACCACCAAGATTCTTGCTGGGGTTAGATATATCCCAGAAGTCAAGAGAAACTTGATATCTCTTGGCACACTTGAGAGAAATGGCTGCTCTTTTGTGTCTGAAAAGGGTGAGATGAGAATCTACAAGGAGGGTAAGCTCAAGATGACAGCAAGAAGGGCTGGTAGCCTCTATTACCTGCAGGCTGAAGTTGCTATTAATGAAGCCAACATCACTGTGAAGTCTGACTTGAGATCTTAGCATCTTAGGTTGGGACATCCGGCTGAGGGGACTTTGAAGGCTCTGGTGAGAAGGGGAGACATAAAAGTTGAAAGTATGAAGGAAATGGGGCCTTGTGAAGACTGCCTGCTTGGAAAGTCTAAGAAGCAGTCCTTCCCCACTGGTACACACTCTTCTATGTCTCCTCTAGATTATGTGCACTCTGATCTGTGGGGTCCCTCACCAACCAAGAGCCTAGGTGGAGGTAGGTACTATATGTCTATTATTGATGATTTCAGTAGGAAAGTATGGATTTACATTCTTAAAGAGAAATCAGAGGCTTTTAATGCTTTCAAGACTTGGTGTAATGAAATGAAGACAGAAAAGGGCTTGTTTCCTAAAGTTCTTAGGACTGATACCGGGTTGGAGTATTTGTCCAAGGATTTTGATGAATATTGCAAGGAAAGAGGCATTAAAAGGCACAAAACCGTCCCTGCAAACCCCCAGCAAAATGGAGTTGCTGAGAGGCTAAATAGAACCCTCTTGGAGAGGGTGGGGTGTTTCTTGTCTTCCTCAGGTATGGGAAAACAATTTTGGGCAGAAGCAGTTAGTACAGCAGCTTATTTGCTCAACAAGTCTCCTTCATCAGCTATTGGAGGTTCAATACCAGATGAAAAATGGTATGGAAGAACTCCAGATTACTCTAAACTGAAGCCATTCGGTTGCAAGGCTTTTGCACATTTGAAGCAAGGAAAGTTGAGTGCTCGAGCCCTACAATGTGTGATGCTTGGTTATCAGAAAGGAGTGAAGGGATATAGGCTATGGTCCATTGAGACAGGAAATGAGAAGGTGGTGATATCTAAGGATGTTGTGTTCATTGAAGACAACATGCCATTTCTGACAGGAAACAAGGACAGGAGCTTGACTGATTCTTCACCTATTAAGTTCTCAACAGATTCTTCATCAGGTGGAGGACAAGAGAGTAATGATGAAGAACCTAAGAGTCAAGCTGAGCCAGATCAGACAGATGTAGAAGATCAGACAAGGCCAGAAAGGCCAGAAAGGCCAAGAAGAACTATCAGACCACCAGCAAGATTTAATGATTTTGAGATGCTGTACTATGCTCTCAATATTGCAGAGGAGCTGGAGGCTTCTGAGCCTGGTTCTTATGCAGAGGCTATGGCTGGACCTGAGAAGGATCAATGGACTCAGGCAATGAAAGAAGAGATTGAGTCATTAATGAACAATAAGACCTGGGTATTAGTGGAGAAAGCTGAATTCAGGAAGCTTGTGGGTTGTAAATGGGTTTTCAAGAAAAAGCTTGAAACAACAGGTTCACAGAGGATAAGGTTTAAAGCTAGGCTCGTTGCAAAGGGCTTTAATCAACAAGAAGGCATAGATTACAACGAGATTTATTCTCCAGTGGTAAAACACAACTCCATCAGGGTTCTGTTGGCTGTTGCAGCAAAAAGGAATTGGGAATTGGAGCAATTGGATGTCAAGACTGCTTTTCTCAATGGGGATCTACAAGAGACTATATATATGGCACAGCCACAAGGGTTTGAGGTACCAGGCTCTGAACAGAAAGTTTGTTTGCTCAAAAAGAGCATATATGGCCTAAAACAAAGTAGTAGGCAGTGGTACTTGAAATTTGGAGAGAGTTTGGCAAGGCTGGGGTTCAGGAGATCACTCTATGACAGTTGTGTCTTTATTAAGCATGAAGAGGGAAAGACTCCAGTGTATCTTTTGTTGTACGTGGATGATATGTTGGTCTCTGGAGCTGACATAGAACAGATCAGATTAGTGAAAGAACAGTTGAAAGCTGATTTTGAGATGAAAGATTTGGGGTGTGCTAGAAGGATTTTGGGGATGGATATCATCAGGGATAGAAATCAGAGAAAGCTTTGGCTGTTCCAGACTGATTACATCCAAAAGATCTTGAAGAAATTCAGAGTTAACAACATGAAGATTACATCAACTCCATTGGCTCTGCAGTTTAAACTGTCTTCAGACCAAAAAGCAAAATCAGAGCAGGAAAGAAAGGAATTACAAATGGTGCCTTATTCTAACATTGTTGGGAGTATTATGTATCTAATGATTTGCACCAGACCTGACTTGGCTCATGCTATAAGCCTGACCAGTAGGTATATGGCAGATTTTGGTAGGCAACATTGGAGTGCATTGAAATGGATCTTAAGGTATCTGGGTGGAGCAGGTAACTTAGGAATCTTATTCACTGATCAAGGTGGAGCAGATGAGGAGCCCTTAGTGGGCTATTGTGACTCAGACTACGCAGCAAACATTGACACAAGAAGGTCTCAAACCGGGTATGTGTTTACTTTGTTTGGCTCAGCTGTGTGTTGGAAATCAAGTCTTCAACATGTGGTGGCTTTGTCCACAACTGAGGCTGAGTATATCTCACTCACCTCAGCAGTAAAAGAAAGCAAGTGGTTGCTTGGTTTGGTTGGAGAATTCGGCATACAGCAAGATAGCATATCAGTTCACTGTGACAGTAATGGTGCTTTATGCCTTGCTAGGAATCAGACCTTCCACGAGCGCAGTAAACACATAGGCGTGAGGCTGCACTTCATCAGAGATGAGGTGGAGAGTGGTAGAGTCAGGGTTGTGAAGATAGATACGGCGCACAATCCGGCCGATATGCTGACAAAGGCGCTAGGCAAAGAAAAGTTTCAATATTGTTGTAGACTTGTGAATTTGTATGCTGTGGATTTTTCTTAATGAGTTGCTGGGATTGAGCCAAGGTGGAGTTTGTAAGCATTGTGGCTACATCACAGCAACGCAGCTGCATGGGATCAGATAGGAGCTACAGCACGTGTTTAATATCTCACAAGATTTGAATTTCAGTTAGGCTACGGCTAGTAGCCGTTGAGTGTTGGTTTGGCAGTTTTAGCTGCATGGAGTGAATTCTTGATCACTTTTTTTGGTTTCTTGTTTTGTAGTTACTTGTATAAATACTAGTAGTAGCTAGATGAAGAAGTAGTCAGTTTGTATAACCACTTTTGAGATACACATCAATAAGATTTCATTTACTTCTTCGCTCATCATCTTCTTCACTACGTTTTGCATCTATCACTTCCGTTCTCGGTGATCATTGTTTTATATCACACTTCATCAATTATTATTAAAATAAACTCCACAACATATCTTATTTAATGAAATCCACATTTCATATTTTCTGCCACACATTTTAACAAAAGATTTGATAATTAAACATATTACACCCTACAATACACGCAAACCTCCTTTAAATAAATTCCTTAATAGCCATCATAAGTATGTCACTGTGCGGAGGGATCAACCGTGCATCAACGTCGAGTGATGTTATTCTATGATTCATACTTGCAGGATGTTGGAATCTATGCCCGGTCAAAGGATTTTGACCAATTATAATTTCAACGAGACATTTAATTTTGTGAAATTAAATGATATAGCGTCGATCTAAGTTCGGAGTAGATTCATACTTGCAAGATGTTGGAATCTATGTCCGGTCAAAGGATTTTGACTAATTATAATTTCAACGAGACATTTAATTTTATGAAATTAAATGATATAGCGTCGATTTAAGTTCGGAGTAGATGACCGTGGTATATTCATTTTCTCAAATCCGATTCCCGGTGAGTGAGAAATAAAAAAAAACTTCATATATTCTATATGAAGGAGGAAACTACAAATAAACTCCTATAGCAAGGAGGAAATTACAACTGATGTCAAGAGGACTCGAACTTGGCACCTCATACAATAATGTCTAAGCTCCTTGCCGCTAGGACAAAGGCTCTAGACTCCCGGTGAGTGAGAAATAATGGATTAAAGTTGTGCAAAATTGCAAACTAATTAAATGAGCTATGAGATAAACCATGTGATTAATTAAGAGAGTTAATTATCCCACTTTAGAAGTTACAACCTTATTAATCAAGTATTTAATAAGAAGAATTATTCCATATAATAATTATAGTGGACTAAGATGGGCTATAGAACCCACACGCGCGCGCCGCCGCTCGCCATGCCGCATGCCTCGAGCCCGAGCCCGTATCCGTGTCCTTGTCCTTGGATCTTGGCAATTGGTCTTTGGACTGTTCTTTGGGCCTAGTTGTGGGGCTCAGTGCTTGGGTTCGACCCAAGGCTGGTCTAGTTCTTTTTAGACCACCACCATTTCCACGTCAGCGAGCAAAACGGGATGACACCTCTTCAGTATGACGCGGTAAAGCCAACGTGGCTGACACATGATGAAGTCCACGTCGAGAACGGACCTAGACGCGCAGCGTGTCCCGATACGTCCATCCAAGATCAGCATATCCAGCTCCATAACAATTTGTAATGCTCGGCGGTTACACATCCACAATGATGACAACCATCATGCTTGTTGACCCCTGCAGTGGACTATGCCTATAAATAGGCTAGTCATTCCATGCATCTACACACCAATTCACAAAGCATTCACAGCATAAGCTCTTTCACTCTCCTGCATTGTTTTTCTGTCGAAACTCTGCCATCTCTTCCATCCAGTTCGCCAGAGCTCTGCTGATAGCGGTGCTGCTTCACCAGAGACGTAGCCGTTTTATCTTTGGGGACGAAACGCCAATCCGAGAGCACTATCAGGGCGTATCTCGTCTTGCGGAAAGATGACTCATCGACTCGGCTAACAACTTGTTCACGGTTTATTGTTTCATTTTCAATTGTAATTTCGTTTCAGTTTTTCCATTCTGTATTCCTTCTTTTGGGTTGTATTACGCTCGGTTATATCTTGTAATCCAGAAAACCAACACAAGATCACCGACACGCAAACCCACATAGGATAAGTCATGTTCACATGCTAATTCCCCATTATAAAATGAATCCTAAATATGATATATAAGCTATAAAGTATGTTTTATTAGTGCACGGAAGTTTTAATAGCAGACCAATGCTCATTTTAAACTTGATGTATACACCACTTCAACATCCACATCCACACGATCGATATTGTCTTCTACTCCCTCCGTTCCATAGTAGTGGAGTCATTTTGACATTTTGGTACGTTCCATAGTAGTTGAGTCATTTCCGTTTTTAGTAAAAGTTAACACATTTCTTCTCACTTACTTTACTCTCTCTTACTTTATTCTCTCTTCATCTCTCTACTTTCTTAATCTCCGTGCCGAAAAGAAATGCCCCCACTACTATGGAACGGAGGGAGTATAAATTAGTTGACTGCATATAATTAATTGGCTGAGGTCATCTACTCTTAGATCATGGCCAATGGTCCGTTTGGTTAGGAACGCGGACACCCCAATAGCCCCGCCCCAGTTTTTTTGTCCATAACCCCAAAATTTTGTTTCCGCCACTATGGTGGACACTTCCAATAGCCCCCAAATTTTATAATCAATTTTCATTTTAGTTTCAATCAAGTATAATTAAAATCATCGCAATGTAAATAATTAGAAAATGAGGTAATTGGACCCGAATATTCGTTGTATTGCAAAAGGGTAAAATTATACAACGAATATTTAAAATAAAATACAACTAGATCAAATATACAACGAAAATTTAATCTAGTTCAAATCACAAAGGTGTTCACACTGCGCCGCCACCTCCCCTACGTGCCCACACTTCTTCAATCAAATCGGCCTGGAGTGTGGTATGTGATGTGGTCCTGCGCATATCAGCGAAACGTTGGATCAAATATTCATTGCTACGTGGTACGCCCATCTGGATCGGCGCGGAGGCAACACCGTGACTTGTACTTGCGCCCTCTTCCGGTGCCCAGCGCTCTGCCGCAAATCCTTCATCTTCTATTATCATATTATGCAATATGATACATGCTAACATAATATTCACGACATCATCTTCGTGCCAAACTCGTGTCGGGCACCGTATAATGGCCCACCGCGCTTGGAGGACACCAAAAGTCCGATCAACATCCTTCCTAGCACCCTCTTGTTTGCGCGCAAAATATTATTTTTTCGGTCCAACCGGTTGGCCGACAGTCTTGACGAATACGGGCCACCGCGGATATATCCCATCTGCCAAATAGTAGCCCCTACTGTACTACGTGCCGTTGGCTACGAAGCTGATTTCTGGACCCTCCCCCCGGCACCCATCGTTGAAGAGCGGCGATGACTGAAGAACATTGATATCGTTGTTCGAACTTGCCACACCGAAATACGCATGCCACATCCGCAAACGGTAGTCCGCAACGGCTTCCAGAATCATCGTTGGATGTTTGCTTTTGAATCCAGTTGTGAACTGGCCTTTCCATGCCACGTGACAGTTCCTCCACTCCCAATGCATGCAATCGATGCTTCCTAACATTCCTGGGAACCCGTGGATCAAACCGTGCATATCCAGCAGGCTCTGACACTCATCAGGGGTGGGCTTCCGTAGAAACTCCCCACCAAAAATTTTCCGGATCCCGTTACAAAACTGCCTAAGCACCGTGAGGTCAGTCGTCTCACCCATCTGTAGGTATTCATCGAACATATCGACTGGTCCGGCGTAGGCAAGCTGCCGGAGTGCAGCGGTGCACTTCTGTTGCGTAGACAGCCCTATCCGGCCCGCGGCATCACGCCGGAGGGTGAAGCACCGGTAACGCTCCGCCAAATTCGTCGCTATATGGTTGAACAGCCGTAGCGACATCCTGAATCTCCGGCGGAATATCTCGGTTGGATAACGAGGGTTATCCACAAAGTAATCAGCCATTAGACACTGGTGCGCACCGACGTGGTCTCGTGGGATGGTCCGCCGATGAGTAATCGCACGAGGGATCGCAACCTCCGCCTCTTCCGCCAAGCGCGCCGCATCCTCCTGGGCGGCCTGGTGTTGCACCTGTTGAATCAGAGCATTCCACGTGTCTCTCCACAAATTGTCAATTTCTGACCACAAATTCTAGTGAGAGAAATTTTGAGTGATGAAGAGTTGGTTGGAATGGTGTGAAAATAATGAATGGAGTGGGGTGTATTTATAGGTGAATTAAATTGAATAAAAAAAATAGGGATTGACTATTCCTCCATCCGTGTCCGTCCACCAAATAATATTTCATTTTGCTATTTTAAGACGTCCTTGCTTTAAAGCTTTATTTACTTTTCTCTGTTTTAGGCAATTGGTCTCATACTTTTTTAAATCTTACACTCACCTCATAGTATAAAAGTAATACTCATATAAAAGTGGAACACTATCCTTTTTACCATATTTTTGATTAATTTATTTTTGGTTTCATAGAAAAGAGAGATGAACTTTAGTATCCAAGCAGGGGCATAGTCGGGCTCCCAGCTTGTCTAATAGAAGAATGTTGAGGAGAAACAAAAATGTGCAGCTCAGGCAGCATCCCTGTCGACCAGGTAGCAAGAAAATCAGCCGTAATATTAGCTTCCCTATAAATGTGCTTCACGTTCATCTCCCATTGTCGGTCCATGAATGTCCATATGTGTCTGACTAAGCTAAGCTGTAATTATTATAACCCTTTGATCTGTCTAATGTTCGAATGCCATGGTCCCAACCCAGGCAAGCTTCAGTCCATCTAAAATAGCCCATAGCTCAGCTCGAATAACTGTAACATCCCCCCTATGCTTCGTGAATAGCCACGAAACCAGGCTCCTTCGCTATTTCGAATGATACCACTAACAGATGCAACACGTGTATTCCCTTTTTCCAATGGCCTGCTGATGGCGGTTTCCACCCCACTTTCTTCCAACCCTTTACACCCACTATTTTTCCTTTTATTTTCATTTTTCATAACACCTCCAGACCATGCCTGACACTTCACGATTATTTTTCATTACACACCTTCATGTTTCGATTATTTTTTAAAATTCCATGTCAAATGACTATAAATGGAAAATGGAGAAAATAGTTCTTAATCTAAAATGTAGTGCTGACTTAGTTAAACTACGATTAAAATCGTTAATTAAATATAAATAAAATTAACGGGCACGGGATAGCATAGGTCGGTTGTTCTCCCCGCTAATCGCCTAATCCTCATATATAAATAATCAGACCCCCTTTTCTCCTTCAAATGTACTCTTCCCCCTCTCCCCATTTCGGTTACAAAAATCCCCAATTAAATTTACCAAAAAATTCAAATCAATGCCAGTGAATTTGACGGCCAACGCTATTGCGGCTATAGACGGCGGAGACGTCAACGCCAAGCCGCTGGTGCAGGTGTTGGACATCAAGCTCATCGGCTCCTCGCAGGAGCGCTATCGCTTTCTCCTCTCTGACGCTGTGGCTACTCAGCACGCTATGCTCGCCACACAGCTCAATGACCGAGTCAAAACCGGCCGAGTCCGCAGGGGATCCATCATCCAGCTCATCGAGTACATCGGCAGCACTGTCCAGAAGCGCAAGTAAATTCTTCTTCGCCCTACTCTCCTACTAATTGTCTAAGTAGGTAGCGTAACTCTGTGTAAATTGATTTTAAATTCCAACTCTGTATCTATGCTAGTGCCTGTATGTGTCTCAGTTTATGATTTATTCGCCTTACCTGTTTGTATTGTAGAACAGGTATATACATTTTGAGATCTCACTAACTGCCTCTAAATTGCTTTAACTATAGAATGTCTGAGTTATCCTATTGTGTTTACAGAGAGTATTACAATGAGTTGATTGCATAGGTTTTCATTCCATAAGGAGAAGTGACTATATGTCAACAATTCTCTGTTAATTTTTCCTTTGAATGCTAATAATGTTAAAGCTGCCGGAGTGAAATGGAGACAGGACTGTGTAAAATGGCGATATGGTTGCTTCTAGTTAATTCTGTACGATTCAACTTGACAGTGTGATTATGGAACTTCATCGGCCGATAGAACATTGACTATGAATGTTTAAGATGAAAGGTTTGCAAAATTTTAGTAGGGAATAAGTGAAAATCATCCGATGTTTTTACTGAAATTTTTAGATTTGAACATTTTGTGGTTGAACACGCAGTCACTAGACTGAAAATGTCATGCATTTTATACATCCCAAAATAATACTAGTAATAGACATCAGATGACACACTATATCATTTTTCATCAGAACATGATTCTTCATCCTCCGGTAGTTTGAATAACCTGAATGGGTAGGAGTTACTTCAGTGGTTTTGCAATGCTGATGACAGTTCCTCTGCAAGTCAGACTAATACTAAGTAGGGTACTTTTGGCATAAGTATGCCTCGTTTTTTCTTCAAGGTTGAACAACACCAAACTTGACTTTATACATTTTAGGATACTTTAGAGTCAGGTGAAACAAAGACTTGGAGTTCCTAAGATGCAAACCAACACTACTAAGCTGATTGCTTAGAATGTCTTTCTATGTTTTGTAGATTGGAAACTCATAAATATGCATTGTTCTTGCAGAATTATTGTGATCCTAAACATGGAAACCATCATTCTGGACTGCGATATAATTGGTAAACCAAGGGTGTTGGAAATTGATTCACTGCCTGAAAAGCCATTATCATCTGGACCCCGACCATCAATAAACCATAGTGTTGCCGGTGCTCAGAATTTGTCACGAACAAGCTACAATAATGTTAAAACATCAAGCTCCCTAAACCAAGGTGGTAACATGCAGAGTTTCCGTCCTACTGTTCAGCCTTCATACCAGCCACCTCCAAATTATAAGAATCATGGAGCAATCATGAGAAATGAGGCACCTGCACGCATTATACCTATTGCTGCCTTGAATCCCTATCAAGGTAGATGGGCTATCAAGGCACGGGTGACAGCAAAAGGAGATCTCCGTCGTTACAACAATGCAAGAGGAGATGGAAAAGTATTCTCCTTTGATCTTCTTGATTCAGATGGAGGGGAAATTAGGGTGACATGCTTCAATGCTGTGGTGGACCGTTTTTATGATACTATCGAAGTTGGTAAAGTCTATGTGATATCCAAAGGCAGCTTGAAACCTGCTCAGAAGAATTTTAACCATCTAAAGAATGAGTGGGAGATATTTCTGGAGACAACATCATCAGTAGATCTTTGTCCAGATGAAGATGCATCCATACCCAGGCAGCAGTTCTCATTTAGGCCTATCAGTGAAATTGCAAATGCTGAAAGCAATTCTATACTGGATATTATCGGTGTTGTTGTAACAGTGAACCCTTCTGTTCCCATCATGCGGAAGAATGGAATGGAAACGCAGAGGCGAATTCTGAACTTGAAGGATCAATCGGGGTTAACTGTTGAATTGACATTATGGGGAGATTTCTGCAACAGGGAAGGACAACAGCTGCACGATATTGTAGAAGCCGGAATTTTCCCCATTTTGGCTGTCAAAGCCGGAAAAGTTAACGATTTTAGTGGGAAGTCCATCGGTACCATATCTGCCACACAGCTATTCATAAATCCCGACTCTGGAGAGGCTGACGGCTTGAGAAACTGGTTTGATCGAGGGGGAAAAGACACTGCTTCTCATTCCATAACCAAAGACGCTATACTCGGTGGAATGAAGAACGAGACACGCAAGTGCTTGACACAGATAAAAGATGAAGGGCTGGGAAGATCAGACAAACCAGACTGGATTGCAGTTAAGGCAACTGTGTCCTTTATCAAAACAGACTCATTCTGTTATACAGCCTGCCCTTTGATGATCGGTGACAGGCAGTGCAACAAGAAAGTGACGAAGTCTGGGAACTCAGCGTGGCTATGTGACAGGTGCAATCAAGAATTCGAAGAGTGTGATTACAGATACCTTCTTCAGGTTCAGATTCAAGACTACAGCGGCATGACATGGGTGACCGCTTTCCAGGAAGCCGGTGAAGAGATCTTGGGGTGCTCAGCCAAGGAGTTGTACGTGTGGAAAAACGAAATGCAAGATGACCTCAAATTTCTTGAAGTCATTCAAAACTGCCTCTTCAGGGAGTTCATCTTTAAGCTCAAAATAAAAGAGGAGATTTATGGGGACGAACAAAAGCTGAAGATCACTGTTGTCAAGGCTGACAAGTTGAACTACTATGAAGAGAGTAGGTTTCTGTTTGATAGCATTACAAAGCGCCACGTGGCTACATATTAGAATGGCATGCATCCTTTTCTATTGCAATAATTTTTATAGCAACATTTTTAACTCAGTGTTCAATTAGTCATATTAATATGCTTCTTTGATTATTTGTTTAGAGCAGTTGAAGACTTTGGAATATGATTGATATAAATAGACAGGTTTGTGTAAGAATTGAAGTTGAAGAGGAAGAGTTTGAGTGTATTAAGTAATAGAGTGATACATCTGCGATAGAAACAGAAGAAAAAGGGTTCTCAGCCCCGCTTGACAGGGTCGAAGTTGGAGACGCCGATCACAGCCCCCAAAATGGCGGTGAGCACTACGCCACCGGCGGCGATGCTGAGCAAGAAGTTGTTGAGAGAGGGCGAGGCGCTGCTGGCTGCCTCGGCGACGTCGGGGACAGCCATGGAAGCGGTCAATGCGGCGGCGGTCAATCCAGCCACGGCCTTCTCCTTCAAGGAAGCTTTGACTTGGAGTGTTGCGGTGGGGTTGGACACCGGGGCGGCCGGCTTGGAGGGCCGGAGCGCGTTGCCCTTGAGGAAGGCACGGGGCAACGGCAGCGCCATTGATAGAGCTGAAGTTGAGGCCATTTGTGTGATGCTGGTGTTATTGAATGTGTTTGTGTGAAGGTGGGATGTGATAGTGTTTTGATAGAAGAGGAAGAGAGATTTGTGGGAGATGGAAAAGGATCAAAGCAGAGGTGGAGAATCGACGGTATCTTACATCGTCCGACGTGGCACCTTCTCGACTTGCATGCGGTAGATAAGCTTATCCATTCACTATTTTTTTATATCTTTTTTTTTGGTTATTAGTGTTTTTCGAATCCAACTTAAACATATTCGGAGTTCGGCGGCACGCTACAGCTCCGGTACGTTTGGAGATACTCCATATTCCATAATATAGGTGCGCTAATTAAATACCCCCTCCGTCCACTTTAGCAGCATTTTCGATTTATCATTTTAATTGTCCCACTTTAGTAGTCCCATTAGAATATTTCACAAATAGTACTCCCTCCGTCCCGGATAATTTGTCCCATTTTTTCCATTTCGGTCCGTCCCACATAATTTGTCTCATTTCACTTTTACCATTTTTAGTAGTGGACCTCATATTCCACTAACTCATTCTTATTCATATTTATTATAAAATTAATATATAAAAGTATGACCTACATTTCACTAACTTTTTCAACTCATTTTTAATTACATTTCTTAAAACCCGTGCCCGGTCAAAGTGAGACGAATTATCCGGGACGGAGGGAGTAATAGATTTCATCTTTCACTAACCTCATCTCACTCACAATTCATTATAAAACTAATACTCCATCCGTTTCACTCTAAGTCGAACATTTCTAATTTGATAAGAGATTTTATATAGTGTTGTTTTGTGAGTAAAATGGAGAGAATAAAATAAAAGAGAGTAAAAAATAGAGAGAAAAATATTTTTATATTTAGAAATTTGTTGTTTAGAGTCGGACATCTCAAAAGGAAAATATGTGAGACGGAGAGAGTATATAAAAAGCGCACCCATATTTCATTATCATTTGTCCACCAACTTTCCTTTACATTTCTTAAAATCCGTGTCCGACTCAAATGAGACTTCTAAAGTGGGATGGCGTGAGTATTAATGAATTTTAATGAACTATAATTAAATTTAATTAGAATGACCAATATTTATGGTTTCTCAACTTAGCTAGCCAAAAACTTATTGGCAGTCCCTACACTATAACAATTATTGAGTTAAGAGTTTGTATTAGTCATTTACAAGGGTGGAAATTTCAATCAATATTGCCATATAATTCAAGTAGGTAGCCTTTTTGTCATTAGTTTTGCCGTAGAAACATGTGGATTAAGTTCTAAGATAGTATTTTCATGAGGTGGGCATTTACTGATATCTTGACTAAATCATTTGTTTTACGTTAGTATATCGAGTTTTGATATTTTCTAAGCAGAGAATCCCAAATTGGGGTGTTCCCTCAACAAACATAGGCAGTGGCTTCTTCATCAAGAGAATGAGCCATGAATGCATTTGAACTTGAGAATTCAGAAATAATATTGTACATGTGGTCAAGCTATTTACACACAACATATAATCAGCCATGAACAATAAACCTAACTCATTTTCTCTCTATCTCTAACTCTTACAAAAAATTGATCACCTTGCAGTAATAGCTGATTAAGCATAGCTAATCTGCACTTCCTGAGGCAGAAGGCGGTACTTGATCCCGAGCTCCTCCAGAATCTTCTTAAGCTCGACAACAAGATCCGATCTCCGGTTGCCCGCCTCTCCAACATTCTGGAAATTTATTGTATGAGTTACATACAGAGCAATTATCATCTTGTTCACATCCACAATCTCTTTCACTTGCATACTGTGATGTGGGCTCCACTGCTGAGGCTTACTCTCCAAATATCTGATCATCAAAAACCATCATTCTACTAAGCACCATTCATATCATCACAATAAAATTAACCAAGATTTTTTACTCATATGATTCAATACAAAACAATTTAGACCAAGGTTGGGTGTGAGAGTTGCGAATAGGGATACGTGTAGCATTTGATGTCACGAGACGGACCTTAGAAGAAGAATTGGGTCTGTAAGTTACAGCATTAGTGAATCTGCCATGACTATCAGTTGCCAGGACATCAAGCTTCTTGCTAGGCTTCCTACAAAATGTAGATACTACTTCCTAAGTGTTTTTTAGTAGTATATGTTTTAAGTAATTCTTGCATTTCTATGTTTAATACTATACCACACCTTCTCTAAGTTTCAATTCTACAATTATAAAACATATTGAGAAGCATCATACCCTTTAATTTTAGCCCTCAAGGATGCTAAGCTCTCAACCGAAGTGGTGAAATCGACAGCAAACTCGACAGCATCACCCATCATCTCTGGGCTCCGGTTATAGTTGCTGATTGCTTTGGTAGCCAAGATTGCATTAGGATAGTACAGCTTTTCATTGTTGCCTTTGAGAAAAATTGTTGTCAAGATATTCATTTCATCCACAACCATCTGCAGGAATCTCGATGAATTATACAACGGAGACAGATGAAAAGATTTTGATGGGGAGTGGAAAAGGGGTGTACCTGCACACCATCAATGACACAGCGATCACCAACGTCAAAGGGGTGCACCACAAACACGAAGATCATGGCTTCGAACAATGTTTTGGCCGTGTTCCCAAATATGAACACTACGAGCAACAGCTGAGACGAGATGAAGACTAGAATGGAGGTCGTTGCAATCTCCATCAGAAGAATCCAGACTATAACAATCACAACCAGCACAAAGCATGAAGCGATCTTGTTTAGCTCCTCTATTGCTGTTTTCGCATCTTTCAGAGACACGGCTAGACATTTTCTCTCATTATGAGCCTTCACCTGTATAAGATATAAGTTTGGATTCATAAATATCACGAACATAGCCTTACTAGTTGAATTGATTCAGGGATCTCACCACCCAATTTCTAAAGGCCGATTTCTTGATCCTTCTTGATTCTGCAGCCCCTTCGAACAGTGGGAAAACGTTATCAACTTCTTCCTTAGGCATGTAACGAAGGATGTCGTCTTCTTCAATGAATCTAATCCACAACAGAGTGCAAAGATAAACATCAATGGTTCAAGTTGAAAATTAAACAAGAAGATGAAAACATTAATGACAATCTCACTTGTGTCCTTGCTTGGCCACTCTCTTGAATATGGTATTAGCAGCTCCCCTGGCCTCAACCTCAGTCGTGATCATCACCGTGCCTCCTCCTCCTTCCTCGACACTCTCATCAAGAATCTCGGACATGGTAAGCAAATCCGAGTTCCTTATCACATTCATCAACCCTCCCATAGTCCAAGCAGACACCTTCTCCCTCTTAATCTTGTACAGCTTGTCCACATTAATCACTTGCTCCCCCTTCTGCTCCACGCCTTTCCTGAAACTCAACCGCCCGCTGCTCCTGTAGCTCTCACTCGCACCGTCCCATATGGGATTCCCTGACAGCGCCTGAAGTATGTATTGATGAAAAATGGACTCCTGAATCCTATCAAAGTAGGTCTTCACATGAAAATTGGAAGCGACTATCTTAACCAACGTTGTCTTAACCATCCACATGACTGCACCCACAAGAGTGGACACAATCCCTCTGGTGATCTTGTTCAAGATGTCGGATTCCATTCTGGTCCGGCTGACCCCCCGGTTGATGAGAAGCACCCACGCCACGAGGATGAGGGCGAGCCAGACGACAATGCGCACGCTCTTCTTGAGGGCGAAGAGGAAGTAGAGCACCTTCTTCTTGAGGAGGAAGTTCCGCTCGATTAGGAAGACAAGGAGGTTGGTCGCCCACTCGGTGAAGAGATGGCCGCAGAATATCACCAGCACTAGGACGCACCATTTCCAGAGCTGCAAGCTCCATATCTCCACCTCATTGTCGAGCTTACTTATCGTTTTGCTCAGGATTAACAGAGTTGTGATGCTCACAAATGCAATCCATTCTAGATAGAGCATGGCCTTCCAATTTCTGCTCTGCCTTGTGGCCTGGGGCTTGAGGATATCCGTGTTGTACACGTCATCATCGTTGTTGTCAATGTCATCATCATCCTCGTCCATCGAGGCCATAAGAGGCGTCCGCGGCGTGATTGGAGCGGATGGTTTTGGAGTGGGCTTTGGCGAAGGAGAGGAAGAAGCTACGTTGGAATTGGCGGCGGCTGGCTTCAAGCTGCTCGGGAACGGCGGCTCGGCGATTCGTGATTTAGGCTTCGAGTAAGCCGATTGTGTGATCGGTCTTCGGCGTATGTCCGTCGCCGTCGGCGGCTTGGAGTCTGGAGATGGGGCTGGGATGACGAGCTGAGCCGCTGGAGCCGGAGCTGCAGCGGCAGTGTTGAATAAGTTCATTTTCATGTGAATATCGGATTCGGAATCGCCATTGTCTTTGGAATTTTCGTCTTGTGGTTTGGGAGAGTGAATCTCCAAAACAACATCCAGATTTCCGCCCTTTCCACCCAATGATATTTCACTTTCCATTATAAGCTAAGAGAATAAAAATTCAATCTTGATCAAAATTCAAAACGAAAGAAAAAAGGAATTTGGATTTTATTTTATCTATCAAGGCAAGGTAACGAACTCACCGGTTAATTTGAAATTCTTGCAGCCGCCAATTTGATCGCAGAATTCCACTTATTGTGAGATGCAACAACTGGAGACATAGCTGTTCATTTGGTTGATGACTGTTGAGCACAAAATTATCAATAAAGGGAAGAGAAATGATTTGTGTGTGTTTGATTGGATTTTGGTTGATTTATTCTACTTTTTAGAATATTAGAAAAGTCATCAAGACAAAATACCACTGTTTTCATCTGCAACTGCAAGTATAGATGTATGCATTTGACGTTGACCAATACATCAACAACGTCCTTAAGTTTAGTAATTTATTGCCTACAAAGTGCTTTAAACCTTCCTTTTTTAAGTCTTTCCAACAATAATACTCCTCCGTCCCGGGCTACTCGCACATTTCCTTTTTGGCACGAAGATTAAGGAATGAGTGTATAGCAAAGTCAACAATTGCGGTTGTATGTGATAATTTTTACTAAAAATGGAAAGAGTGCAAATAACTTGGGACACCCAGAAAGGAAATAAGTGCAAGTAGTCCGGGACGGGGGAGTATCATATTTCATTTTTTAATAAAAGTTTATCTTTTTACTAAAATATTCAATATGTTTTCCTATTTGTTCTAATAAATACATATTTTTCTATTTTATCTAAAATTTTGTATGTGGTCATTCCTGAATGAAATGGACACAATAAAAAGTAATTATTCTTCCATTCTACTATAAGTAAGACCGCTCTTTTGGATATAGAATTTAAGAAATTAATATTTTTTTAAAAATTGAATAATAGAAAATAAAGTAAAGAAATGAGAAAATAAATTAGGCAAAAGAATGAAAAAAAATATGTTTTCTTTTTACTAAAAGGACAGATGACTCATTTTAGATGAGAAAGTTCCAAAAAGGAATGCAAATGGACGAGGGAGTATATAATATTATAATATTCTCTTCGTCCTACTAACATTTCACGTTTACTATAAATGATAAATAAATCTCACATTAATTCCACTAACTCACTTCACTCATATTCGATTATAAAATTAATATAAAAAGATGGACTTCTTATTCCATTAACTTTTCCAGCATACTATTCTTTATATTTTTAAAATCCGTGTCTATATAAAATGTGACTCATATTATGTGACGGATGGAATAAACAAGTTAATGGTCATCCTTAGAACCACAATCTTTTAATATGAATTTTCTCACAATATTTATATAAATAGAATTTTATAGCTAAGATATTACACTTACTAATTTTATGTTTTATATTTAAGTCTCTTTCTGGAAAAAGGAAATAAAAAATAAGCAAGTCGTTCTCGTCGATGATGTGTTAGCTGTGACTAAAATATTTTGTTTTTGCGGAACAATACAACTACAAGTTGCTATATAGTAACGACATATCCCACTTGCAATATACTACTATAAAATAAAAATCATTTCCCTTCTTCTTAAGTTATAAATCATTTACAGGTCATAAACTTCTCTCTTTAAATAATACTCCGTACTAGTAATAAATATAATCAATAATAGTGCTTTCATTTCATTTCATTTCATTTCACACAAAGTTCATCCAATATCATGAAATTTTTGACTTCTGACTTTACTTACAATATGTCATTTTATAATGATCAAGGTCCGCACTAATTTAGTTTAAAAGTACTATTTAAAAGAGCATCTTCCTATGTCATATTTAAATACAAGCAAGGTCTGTTGTCATATTGATGCAGTAACAATTGCAGAAAATTCAAAATACCTAATTTTTTTTAATAAACACGAACATACTAATAAACTATTTATATGCATGTATGATGCTACTAAATGAACATAGTGAAAATGGGCGGATCCATTTTAGCAAAATATTCTTATATCTGTGTTTTTAAGTTCAAAATCAATTACTGTAGTTTATAATATAGAAGCAGAGCATCACTATTACTAACATACAATTGTCATTAAACAATTCATTAAATCAGTAGGAACCTAATTAGAAAAGGTAACATGAAAAAGAACAAAAAGTTGCAGGGCCCATGTGCGCCTTGATGGCAAATTGGCTATTATTCGCAAACAAAAAAATTTATAATTCTCTCTCCATAATCTATCTCTACTGATTCAGAATAGTTTAAAATCAAGGAATCTCTTATCCATTTGTAGATCTATACGGAGTAATTTTTAGCATGCTCCATACCATCACAATTTGTCAATTGTGTTTTCGTCGCAAAATCTTAGTACTCCCTCCGTCGTTTCGTTTCATAGTATTAGAGTCATTTTGTCATTTTGATACGTTCCATAGTAGTAGAGTCATTTCCCTTTATAATAAAAGTCAACACATTTCTTCTCACTTACTTTACCCTCTCTTACTGTGACGCCCCGGAATTTCTTTTTTTCTTTTTATGGATAAGCCGGATTTGCTAACTTATTTAATTCTCGTTTGGGAGGCGTAGAAGTATCGTTGTAATCGGATGTGGAATAACTTAAGTGTGGACGTTGAAAGAAACAAAGTACAAGAAAATGTTTTCAAGAATAAAACGTAAGAGTTATGTCTTTATTAGAAGAGCAATTTGGAAATGCAATTTCATGGATAATGGAGGTGCTAATAGTACATGAAAAAGACAATACAATCTTGGAAATAACTGAAGTAGTATAGAAAACAAAGAGCTCCAAGAGTGAGGTCTCTTTCTCTCTTCCCCCTCATTCCTCCTCTCTCGATTGTTGCTCCATAAAACACCAAGCTTGGACAGCCATGAACCTACAAGTGAAGCACCAAAAAGGGTGTTAGAAATAGGTCTCACCAGGACTCAAGGTTGGAGGCTCTTTCAAGATAGTAAGTGTGGGAATCTAGGCAATACATCACTAATCCTCCAAGAAAGGGAAAGAACAAAAAGGAGCAAGGAATGAGCTCATCACTAATGCCTTTTAGAGGCAACAATACATTCTCCTCCCCATCAAATCAAACGAGGCTAAGATGACAGCCAAGTGAGGCAACCCCAAAGCTTACACAAATTTAGTATGATCTACATAATCATGGAACTCAAAAGCTCATAGCCGAAAATGGGAACACCAATGCCCCAAAACCTGCCACAAGAGGCCAAGGAGTGGCCTATAAATACAGTGGCAGCGAGGAGGGCAGTCACAAACCGAGAGTGTTCACCAAGTGAGGTAATTCCCTCAACACCCATCCCCCTCTTGCATCATGTTAGAACGACGGATAGCCAAACATAGGAGCTCAAATTGGATATCCAACACAACAATAAGCAAGCACCACGTTAGGCAACTCGAAAGTTAGCCAACCAACGATAGCTAACACAATTGAACAAGTCCTCCGCCCCAAGATCACTGCTTTAGGACAACATGGGCAATCTCTAACACCACTGAGTCGAACCAAGAATTCACAAACAAATAATAATACTCATTTCAGTGAGATAACAATCCTTCCAAAAAGGGGAAAAAATCATAACTTGCTCC
Source organism: Salvia splendens (assembly GCF_004379255.2). Lineage (NCBI taxonomy): Eukaryota > Viridiplantae > Streptophyta > Magnoliopsida > Lamiales > Lamiaceae > Salvia > Salvia splendens. The sequence continues at coordinate 28,599,861 of NC_056040.1, forward strand.
ACCAGATGCAATTGGAAATTATCAACACGTTACTGCCATAACTCACAAATAAAAAGGTACGAAGGGAAAGGGGGGAGGAGCTTAGCTTAGACGACGGGCAGTCCGGCGTCGAGCAGGCAAGCAACGGAGGTGGCGAGGGCAGCGACGCTGCTCGCGCGGTGCGGTTGTTCGCCGGAGAATGCTCCTACCATTGCGAGGAGATTCCACCGCCGAGGAGAGGAAAACGCGACGGGATAGGGACTGGAAGCCGGTGGCAGTGCCGCGATCTCTAGAGGAAGATTCGCGGCGGAGAAACCAAAAGGAGGTGAAGATGGAAGGGCGACGCCTTCTCTCTCGTTGGTAACGCCGCTGCTCTCCAAATCGGAGGAGATGGAGGAGACGGGCCCGGCGGATCCCCGACGGGCTGAGTGAACGGCGACGGAGAGCTCGCCGGAGAAGAGCGAGGCGAGAGAATGAGGTAGGCGCTGCTTCTCCCCAAATTGAGGGTTCTGAGTTGGAGGAATTGTGGTGTAAATTGATTGAGGGAGAATTAGAAGAGAGAGAGAGAGCCGAGAGACGGCTAGCGCCGGTGGAGCTCCGGCGATCTAGTTGAACGGCTATTCCGCCGAGAAAGGAACGAAGTGGAGAAGACACTTCTATACCTTGCATTTTGGGATCTCAAAAGGAATTGAAAAATGAAAATGTGTGGAGAAGGAATACCGACGGGTAAGTCAAAGGAGAAGGAGAAAAAAAAAATAAAAGTCAAAGGAGAAGGAGAAGGATTTTTGGGCTAAGTCCATTTAACTAAATATGTACAGTGGGCTGTCTCTTTTTGGGCCATGTATTAGTTAAGATTTTGGGCTAGTAAATAGAGGCTCTAGTTAATTAACAAAATTGAAGAGTTGGAGTGCCCCATTTAATTAGTAGATTTGGGCTGCGATTTTTACTCTTGTAGTGGAAATAATTTAACGAATTGAGCTTGGAGCTTAGTTAATTAATTCCTGAATAAATTACTAAGTTTCCAAATATGGAAAAAAGAAAATATTAAAGTTGGAAATGCGAAGGGCCGACCGGCGTCGCGGGCCTTAAGAAAATTCGAAGAAAAGAACTAGAAGGGATCTTTTTCAAGAATCCATATTCTATTAAATAAGAGCACGAATAATTGTGCTAGAGAAAATAGGATTTGCCAGAATTAGTAAAGAGAATAATTAAACTCTGCAGAGCAGTAAAGCCCAAGATAGGATTAAGAAAATCCTATAAGACAAGACTAAGATATAGGTGCTATCCAATAGGATGCATGCATTCTTTTCTCAAGAGAAATAGTCTAGTACTCCCTCCGTCCCGGACTACTCGCACATTTCCTTTTCGGCACGGAGATTAAGGAATGAGTGTATAGCAAAGTCAACAATTGCGGCTGTAGGTGATAATTTTTACTAAAAATGGAAAGAGTGCAAATAACTTGGGACGCCCAGAAAGGAAATAAGTGCAAGTAGTCCGGGATGGAGGGAGTACTAATTAGCGTGCTACGTTATTTTCAAAGGATAAATTATTCAAGGGCAAGTGAGGCCATAAGAGAGTTGTTATTTGGAGGTAAGCGTATCAAGTGGGCTTTCTTTTAATATCCAACACTATAGTATGGATATAAAGCAAATGTTTTGAAGTTATGAAATACTTTTTCTCAAAAATGGATATGCGATCATTTTAAAGTTGTTTTCATGCCATAAAATGTTTGTTTTCGAGACTTGTCTGTTAAAGATATATGTTTGTTGGTTTTGGCTACGCCAAAACGTTACGATTTGGAATATAGCGCGCAAGAGTCGGGAGCCATCCTAAAGAGGTTGGCCGGCGAGGGTACTGTTGAAGGTGGCCACCTTCACGGTACACTAGATTCTTAGACATGACAGGATACACCAAGAACTTAGACTGCAGTTGGACTTTTAAGATCACAAAAGAATTTAGTATGCTCGGGCCTTTTTAAGAAAAACCCCCGTGTGATACTGTTGATGGATGACAACTTATATATGTATGTTTTGTTTTCGGCACGTGTCCACTGAGTACTCTTGTACTCAGCCCTGCATGTATTTATAAATGTGCAGGTTGAACGTCAAGATGAAGGAATATTGATCGGAGTCGATGCTATTAAATAATCAAGTGGATTTCTCTACGATTCGTGTCTTCATACACGAAGTCGTTTAGTAAGGACCTATTCCGCTGTACTTTTGTCAAGTGAGAATGTCAAAGTCTCACCTTCGAACTCTGATTTAGTTGATATGCTGAAATATTCTATTTTGAGATCTTGTAATCAAATACTTGGCTTCTATTTTGTGGTATCAATTGATTGACCTTTTGGCAAGTTCCTTGAATTCTACCCCTTTTCTTTCCCCGCTTTTATAATCCCCCCTTATTAGTCGCGAATTACCCGTTTTTGCTATCCTTAGCAAAATGCGGTCGTGACACTTACTTTATTCTCTCTCCATCTCTCTACCTTTTTCCTTTATTACTTTATTCTTTCTTTATTCAACTTATTTAATACAATTTTTCTTAATCTCCGTGCCGAAAAGAAATGCCTCTACTACTATAAAACGAAGGGAGTAATAAATTACTCCTTCCGTTCCTTGTTAATAGAGACATTTCTTTTCAGGACAAATTTTAAGAATAGTGTGTTAAATGAATGATGGATAAAGTAAAAGAGACGAAAATATAATAAAGTAAAAGAGAAAATTATTTTTTTCTAAAAGTAAAAATAGAACTTTTGAAAATAGAAAAATGACTCCATTAATATGGAAGAGAGAGTAATAAAATTCTACATTCGTTAAAAATAAAACTAACATGGTACAAGTCGTGCACTAGATTAAGGATATTCATCATTTCCATAAAACCTTAGTAATTGAGATTATGGGATGCGTTAAAATGCTAACTTTTCTTAAATTGCTAAGTTGTTAATTCATCAACATAGTGTATTAAAAATGTCAATGATCACATTAAAATGTCAACACATATTTGTGTTGACATTTTAATAAACTGTGTTGACATTTAAATATCAATGTCAACATAATGTATTAAAATATCAACTCAAGGTTACGTTGACATTTCAGTATCACCGTGTTGACATTTTTAATACAAAGTATACATGAATTAACAATTTAGCAACTTAAGAAAAGTTAGCAACGGATTACACACTTTCAGATTATATTTCTAAACTTCACCCCTAGCTCTAAATTTTCGAAAAAGGAAAAGACCCACCCAATCTAACCCACAGCAGCCTCCGCTTTCCATTAGTTATCATTAGGAAGAGCTTAGTCTTAAGAATGGTTGTCTAATTAGTAATTAGCACATGTTACTCAAAGTGTGAAATGTCTTACGTCCAAGGGTCAACAGAGTCCCATTTCTCTAATTATTTACTTTGTGGTAATAATTAATAAATATATGAATTGGTGGCGGCTTTGCATTTGTGCCTAATTTAAATGAATCGTATGTCCAAATACAGCCGACGGTAAATATTTTATACATTTGGCTTTATTATAAACGTGTACTTCATCTTCATAGCTCCTTTTCAAACTTCAATTTCATAAGATTGATGTGTCTAATTAAGTTTATACGTATCTTCATAAACACCTTAACTCAATAAATAATTATAACTGCTCCAAAAGAATTTTGCAAATTAAAAATGACGTACTAATACTCTTATTTTCTTAATGAAGGGCTGGACCAATTAAAATTGAGAGTTTTGTATGTAGTCGGCCTGGCCTTCTCTTAGAGCATCTTCAACGGCGGCGAGCGGGCCGGCTAGCCGATTTCCGGTGCTTGCCGGTCCGCTCGCCGAACCATTGGAACCAGCGAGCGCCATTTCGACAAAAAAATCGGCTAGCGCTCGCCAGTCTGCTCACCGCCATTGTAGGCTCAATAAGATAAATATATTAATGCGAGGATTTGTATCCACATCTTGTAAAATAAGGCATTACCGTAAATAATTTTCCGTCTAAACCAACTCCCTTTTATGAGAATTGTTATGCTGCACGCCTAATTTGAACGCATTGTGAGCGGCTATATTACACGTAGGCTAGAGTCCTGAATTTTAGGTGCTTCTGTTTTATGATTCCGTGTCTATTTATTTTATATTGTAGGTATAGATTTATTTTTCTTTTCTTTTTCCTTTCCTTTCGTAACTTGTTATCTCAATGAGAGTCGAGTTTGTTCAACTTTCAAAGAAAATGGTGATGATTACACCACAGCTGACCAAAGATGAGAGGGAAAAAAGACTACAAGAGTGATGCCAGTACAAGGCTACAAGAACAGCCCTGAACTTGATGCAAGAAAAGTACGCCGTCAAAATAACAAAACAGAACATGACCTAATTAGCTTGAGATTGATCATCTAATTTCATCTCTCTCTCCAAAATGAATGAAAGAAACAAAAGAATCCAATTTTACCTCTGAAGTTGAATTATGTTGTGATAATGTTGTGGAGAGCGGACAAAATAGGCACAATAATTGAACCGAAAATACTAGATCGTTGAAGTCTTGAATATAGTTTAAACAAGCAGTTTTTTTCAAGAACTTCAAAGCTCATGAATTGGAGTAATATATAAGCATCTACATTATTTTATTAGAAACTTATAATCAGAATGAGATTTTGTTAATGAGCATCCAATTAGTTGATTAAACAGAATGAGATCTTGAAATTATTTATGATTAGTGAAGCAGGTCTCGCTCTTCTAGTACTCCATCATCTTACAGATGAATTACGTGAACCCAAAATCCACCCAAACCCCCTCCTTCCTTTCCATTAAATTGAGGAATTTTGTTTGATGGTCGCTGCACTCTCAAATTTTGATATCAGCATGTTCTCAAATACACACTTCTGCGGCGAATTGCAAAAACTCGAGTAGTGAATAGTGAAAATCCGGAAAACGAAAGTGAAAATCCAGTGATGAAGAGACTATATTTCACAATTCTGAAATCTATGGAGAGAGGTAGAAAGGTGAAAGGAAAGAGAAAAATAAGCAAAATAAATTTATGCCTACAATATACAGAATCCTAAAACAGGAACACCTAAAATTTAGGACACTGGCCTACGTGTAATACAGCCGCTCACAACGCGCTCAAATTAGGCGTGCAGTAGAACAATTCTCTCCCTTTTATATAGTATACTCCTACTTTTATTTTTGTTTTTTTTTATAATTTTTTTGTTGGGAAATGATGAGAGGGACTGAGGGAGAGAGTTAGAGGTCTCCAAACCGAATCGAACCGGAATCGGAACCGTCAGCGGCGGTTCGAACCGGAACCGGAACCGTCAGCGGCGGTTCGAACCGGGACCAGAACCGTAACCGGCGGTTCCGAACCGCCGGTCTCGCCGGAACCGCCGGTTCGGCGATTCCCGACACCTCCCGACACCTTTTCAGGCCTACTTCCTAGCCTTTTCAGAAACCGCTCCCGCGACCGCCGGTTTGGTCAGAAACCGTTGACGGAAACCGCCGGTTCCGGCGGCAAACCGGCGGTTCCAACGGTATTTTAAAAATTTTGAATTTTGAAATCGACGAAAAACCGCCGGTTTCCACCGAAAACCGGCGGTTCGGCCGTTTTTCCAAATTTTTTTTAATCACAATTTTCCCCTATAAATACCCCCATCCTCTTCATTTCTACTCACCCCATTCTTGTGTTAATAAGGATTTCTCTCTCAATCTCAATTTCTCTATTCTCCATCCTCATTCTCTCAAGTTATTTACGTTATTTGCGCTCATACTTTACTCTCACGTTGTTCACGTTATCATCTTCACACAATTACACTACTCTCTATTCTCCACTTTCAATTTCCATAAATATTTATATCATGTCTTCATCTCGTCGTGGTGGTGATCGGGGCAAGGGAATTTCCCAAGATCAAAGTGATACTCGTCGTCGACGTGCCCCTTCTAGAGCACAAGTTGCGGAGGAGGTGGGAAGGCTAGCCGCTCTTCGAGCTCAAGTAAGTTATAATATGTTTTAATTTTTTGTTAATTCATTTTTATTAAATTTATAATTTCATTTTTCAACATCTATGTGTCTATGTGTTTTATTTTTGTGTTAGTATTTTTACTTAGTTGTATAATTTTCGTAAGAGGGAGAAGATCGAAATGCGGCCTTGTTACTTGCCCTCACCGACGACGACCAACAAGGGGGGCATTCACATTCGGCTTCGCATTTCGAGTACGATGTGAATCTATCGTCGGACGAAGGCGATGATGGATCGCATCAATTTCCCCCTTCTAGCACCGGCCAAGTTGGCGACAATGATGAGGATGAGGCCGATCCTCCTCCTTCAAGAGGATGCCTCCCAAGTTGAAATCCGAGATTTTCACCAAACATTTCAAGAAGGTCCCGGTGGTAATTTCAAATCCTAATGATCCGACCACTACCGTGGAGACAAGTGAGTTCAAAGCATATTGCAACTATTGCGATAAAGTCTAACCATTTGTTATCGGTGGGGTATATGGTACTCTCCATCGCCATTTGAAGTCAAAACACCCCGTGGAATATGGGCATACTAAGTCCCAAAGCCAAATAAACTTCCCCGCCGGCTCATCGTCTCAAACAGGTACGCCGCTATTTAAATATGATCCGAAAAATGTTACCGATGCTATGGTAAGATGGGCGGCAATGAAACATTTTCCGTTCAATTTTTAATGACAAAAAATATGAAGTTACTATGCAAACCGCTTTTAATGTTGCTACAAAGAGAATTCCCCCATCTACTGCTCAAAGATCTAACAACCGTCAGTTTTTTGACAAAAAACGAGAGGTTGGAAAATTCCTCTCCACCTTGGGGCACAAAGTTAATATTTGCTCCGATGTGTGGACGGATTCTTTCCAACGAAATTCTTACATGGGAATTTCATGTCATTTTATAGACAATAGTTGGTCTTTAAATAAACGTTTAATTGGTTTTAGACAATTTCCTTCCCCACACACCGCACAAGCAATTGCATCTTTAATTATTCAAGTTTTGAATGAGTATGAGTTATGCAACTAGATATTTTCGGTTGGTTTTGATAACGCAACCGCTAACACCGCAAGTATAGCCGATTTAATTGCGGCTTGCTCCCCGGTGATAAGTGGTAAGTCTTATGTGTACAAGATGCTTTGTCTTTATGGCAAAGACATAGTCAACCTATTACTACAACTGTATCCCTGATCCACTGGAAGCCTCAAATTGGCAAGGCGTGGAAGAAGTATTTCCACTCGAAGAAAATAAGGTACACAACTTTTACTTTAGACGTGTCTACTAGATGGAGTATGTTGCAATCTACATTGGAGCATATAGAATATTTAGTTGATTTTTATAGAACTTATCCTGTTGATGATTTATATCTAACATCTTCTTATTGGGATCAAAGCATGAGCTTGTTTAAGTTATTCAAAGGTTTTCGAAATGCCACTGATAAGTCGTATTCTAGGCCTTGGTTACTGGTCAGTATGATGTGCATTTTTGAACTTTATCTGCAAAACAAGTTGCTTAAGCGTGCAGGTTGAGTGTTCTAACCAGTAGGGAAGCTTCGGAATAACTCAAGTGAAAAGGGTGTCAGGATGTTGCTATCCTGATCAGTATACATGCTAAAACGGTTCGAGATGGAGAAGACGGATAGCTGAGGCTGATTACCCACAATTAAGGGCAAATGAGTCATCTTGCAATAAGGATTTACCCTAAAATCAAGGGTAAGCCTCCCTATAAAAGGAACCCACTTGGAGAGAAAAAGAGATCTATTTTCACCATCATCACTTTTAGGTAGATTTTTCTCGGTAGTTCAGTTCTTCAGCCCAGTCCAGTTTCTCATTCCTCAACACAACCATGATTACCTGAGTTCCAGAAGCTCCCGGAGTTCCAGTCATCCTCGTTCCAGCCAGCAAGATCATAGTTTAGGAGTTCCATCGCCCGGAGTGGCAAACACTTTTATTTCGCTTTCGTAGTTTAAATTTCTTGTTTTTCTTCACGATGGATCTGTGTTGCTTTTGATTTTCACGGCTTAGAACTACTTTGTTTGCAGATCCGAACTTGTTTTATGCTATGAAATTGTTTTCTGTTCAGTTTACCTCGCTGATCTCTTTTCCTTCTGCCTAGTTAGCTTAGATCTAGAGTTTCTGGTTGTTTTAAGTGTTAAATCTGTTGTTGCTGTTTTCGTCGTAATTTTCTCTGAGTTAGTATAATCGGGAACTGTTTGATTGTGAAGTAAATCGTTGCATGCAAAGTCTAGTTTGAGTTTCGATTCGTTTTCATGTTGACCTGTATGCGGAGTTACAGTGTTGGTGTTTGATTTCAGATTTGGAATTTTTATTTGTGGATCTGTGTTCATGAGTTGTTATTCTGTGTTTTACGTGGCGAATCTGGAGTTGTCATTTAATTTTGATCAAGTGTGTTGAAGAAGATGATGTCCATGTCAATAGTTGGGGACCACTTTACTTTTTAGATGCTTTTTGCCTTTTGTCATTCACTTTTAGTTTGTACTCTGCAGATCTGTCAGCCTAGTCACACAATTCCCACTACCTTCGGATATTCCGTTTGGCCCAAAAAAGAAACCAAGTACTTCTTGAATATTTTCTGTTACACCATGATTACCCATTTCCACGTACACAGCTGCACCTCTACACTTCTCCCCCATTCTAGTCAGTAGGATACTACTTTTAAATTCTTGCCTAGGTAGAGACTCAACCCGAGCGTGGTAGCTAACCAAACCCTCTAGAATATCACCGCAATAGTTTTAGCTCACCATCTCTTTGGGATTCGACCCCTACCTTCACTATACTACCCAGTAGAAGAGGGTTGAGGATTCTTTGAAAGCAGGTTCTAGGCTAGCGGGGATCTTTCAGCCACTATTGAGTTATCGGGTGTGTATTATTGCACATCCGTTCGTGTTTTAGAACATTGCATGATCATATCACTTGGTTTTAAAACTGCAATGAAAAATTTCACAAACAATCTTGAGTTAATGTGTGTTTTATATTATATGGTTGAAAAATGGCTCAAGTATTTCAACGAGATCCCCATGGTTTTTTTGCTTGCCAAAGTTTTGGATCTAAAGTGGAAACTAGTTGGTACTTTCAAAATTTTAGAATTTTATTACAACAATTTGGCTTCTATTGATCTTGAACCACTTCGAGCTTTGCAAACTGACGAGGACGACGACAACTACATAAACCTAGCCCAAACATTCCAAATAAACATCCCCCACCTCCCAAGCCTCCAAAGAAGTTTTGAGTTCGACTTGCGGGCTCTCTTTCACGATTACGAAGCCAAGTATAACCGTACCCACCAAGTGAGACCTAGACCCCCCGTCAAACACATAACTTTGGCTTCTTCCAAGTTGATGACCCCGACGCCCAATCCCAATTGGCGGACCTATACGGCTTCAGCAGCAGAGGAAGGACGACAAATTCGACAAGTGAGTTAGACTTATATTTTGACTCACACTTTTCATTCAATGAGGAAGAAGGAGGTCCCGTTCCCCAACAAATCGACGTCCTAGATTGGTGGGAATCACACGAGAAAGATTTTCCCATCCTTGCATCAATGGCCAAGGAGATCTTTTCGGTTCCGGCTTCCACTGTCGCCGTCGAGTCCGCCTTTAGTGTTGGAGGCAACGTCTTGGACGACAGAAGAAGTAGACTCACCGGGCAAAACATGGAAGCCACCATGTTACTTGATGATTGGTGCTCCGCCGAAATTAGAGACCAAGAACCGGATTGGAACAATCAAGTAGTACAACCCGACCAAGACTACTTCCCCGAAGAAGAAGAGTAGGCGCGCCGCCAATTCCTACGATCAAGCCAAATAGGTAATCAAGGTAAGAGAACTACGTGGACTTTGATTCCAAAATGCAATTGAGCATTGAGGATACGTAGGCATCTCAACTTAAATTTTAAATTTAAGTTGAGCTCAAATCCTTTTCCTTTATTTTTTTCCCCTTTGTTTCGAATATGTAACTTGTAAATTGTAATCAAGACTTTAAGTCTTTTGTAATTTATAATTTTTAAGTTGTAATTTGTAAATTTTAAGTTGTAATTTGTAGTTTTAAAGTTGGAATTTGTAAATTTTTAGTTGTAATTTGTAATTTTAAAGTTGTAATTTGCAATTTTAAAGTTGTAATTTGTATCAATAAAATTGCATTGCATTTGTACATCGCTTTATTCTAATTTTATTTATACAAATATATTTACATTTTTTACTTGAATTACAAATTCACAATGTATTTAAAAAAAAAATTGAACCGCCGAACCGGCCCGGAACTGGACATGAACCGGCGGTTCACGGTTCAGGAACCGGAACCGCCGATCCTTGGCCGGGCCGGTTCAGCTTCGCCTATTTTTTGAAAGAGTTCCCGAACCGTGAACCGCCGGTTCCCGAACCGTGGTGACGTCTAGAGAGAGTTCTTCTTTTTTTTTTCTTTCACCTTTTTCATTGCTTTATTTTATTTATATTCTATCTTATTTTCATAAAATTTTATTGATAAAATACGCAATATACACCTTAAATTAAATACGGTAATAAAAAATCAATTTAATATAAATTATAATAATTAATATAAAATACTCATTGTTAAATTCTAAATATATTATACTCACTCCATCTGCCATTAGGAGTCCTATTTGAGTTTGACATAATTTAAAGAAATGTAAAGTAAATGAAAGTTGTTAAGAAAAGATAATAGAATGTGGGATCCATTTTTATATATAGAAATTGGTCCCTAAAATCATAAACTTGCTTAAAATTTGGTATTTTCCACTAACTTTAAAATTGGTATATAATATCACAAACTTTGCACTTTGTTTGGTATTTTCCATGGCATGCCTATTATATTTGACTAACTTACGAGTCTTTTTTATCATACTTGACACAATTAAATCAACGTGGTTTTCAACGTGACTTTTTATCCTACATGTTATTATGACCTTAAAAAGTGGTTTAAAATATCTTAAAACGTATCACGGTTGCCTACGTAAAATAAGATTTTGATAAAAATATTTATTTGAGTGTGTTTGGGAAATACCAAATAAAATGTAAAGTTTGTGCTATAATAGACCAATTTTAAAATTCATGGGAAATACCAAAATTTTAGGCAAAGTTCATGGTTTTAGAGACCAATATCCCTTTTATATATTTGTTTTATAATAAAATGTGAGTGAATGAGTTAGTGAAAAGTGAGATCTACCTACTATTTATAGTAAAAGTAATGGTACTCCTCATGGCGGACAGACTAAAATGGCAAACCAGGACTCCTATTGGTGGACAAGGGGAGTAGATATTTAATATATAAAGTGAGAAAAATAAAGTAAAAGAAAAGATAAAGTAAGAGAGATGCAAACAGATGAAAACAACCCAAGACAACTTTCACCAAAATAAAAATCTAATGACTCCACAAAACTAGCAACACAAGAACTAGTAAAGTATACCTTAACATTAAACCTAAGTCCGGTAATAGATTAGGATGCAACCACAAGGGATTTTGGATAAACCTTCAAAGATCAAGGGGGTTGCTCAAATTTTAGGAGTGAAAAGGAGCAAAATAAAACAAGTCTTGGTCAAAAAGTCACATCTCAGGCAAAATGCGGTGTTTCCCACGACTCATTTCGCTGGCCCTCGTGAAGTGTCTGGAAAAAAACTGATCTATCGACTAAAACACCCGACCGAGTGTTTTCTGGTTGGCAAAACGCCCGCCCGAGCATTTCTTTCTGCATTGCGCGACTTTCTTAAAATGACCATAACTTCCTCATCCAGGCTCCGATTGAAGCGTGCAAGGTACTCACGCGATGATCTTTCGACGATGAATACAATGGTGATCTTATAAGATCATTTGTACTTCAACTTGACAGGGAGATTGACGTTTGAAATATACCCCAACTCCGATTTGGCTCATATGGCTTCACTTATCCTTCCCTTGGTTTGGTGCTTCGCCGATTCACATCATACTCCTTTTTAAAAGAATTTTTTCTCAAATCCAGTTCCTTGATTCTTCTTTAGGATACCCGTATTCACATCATTCCTTCATTCTTTTTAAGGATTTGTCCTTAAATACCGATCAGGCATAACTATAAAACCGAGTGAGTCCAAATCAAATATCATTGTTCTAGAAGATGTACTAGGCTTACCAAAGGTGTTGAGGTCTATATAGTATAGTTTGCACATCATCACATGGAGTATATCTAGTAAATACATGACCTCATCAATCAAACCATCATCGTGATCATATAAAGTAATAACAATATTGGAAAAATTCGGCCACTAGGGATTAGGGAAGCTTGCATCAAGTAAGCAGCATAGGATTTACAACCTAACCATAATACACATGTGAACTCAATTTCATAAGCAATGGTATGGTTACCAAGTTTTCTCCTAACACAAATGTGCATCCCATCAAGATATTTTCCATGATCATAATCTAACAAGTCCAAAATATAGGCACATGATAGGGGAATACAAAATTCTAACAATCCTTTCACAATGCAATTCAAAACAAACCATTGGTTGTAAGATCTTTGACAACATATCCATAAAATATACCAACTCCATTAAAAGGTTTGATTGTCATGCAATAATAGAACCTATCATGCCAAGACACACATGCATCAAACACTTTGTACCTCTTGGTCTTAAATCCATCCACTCTATCAATCCACATACCTAACATTGCCTTCACAAAAGAATTGACATTCTTAGAAGGGCTCGAGATACACAAGAAAGGATCCATATAGTATGTAAGACTACAAACTTAGCAAGTAATGATTTAAGATTATCATGCCACATGTCAAATGATGCACTTTTTATTAGCACTAAATAAACCTGCAAGTATACAGAGTATATATAGTATAGCTAAAGGTCAGTACCAGATATCGAACACAGGGAAAACAATCACAGATTGACCATCTCCTACTAAGCTTCTTTCACTATTTGGAAAACCGAGAGAAATTTGGATTTTTGAAAACAAGAACAACTTGAAAGCAAATAAACAAATAATTGCAAATAATTAAAGAGGTAAAATATGAGAGATAAGAGAATTCCAGGGATGTGCGTTCACAGTTATGGTTATACAAATTCCAACTACAATACCCTAGCACAGTTTATACTTTGATAGAACGAGTAACATAAATTTTGCTCATGCGGCACAAGCGTAGATTACTAACACTTGGGTTTTCAATCCTAGATTCGTAACTCCTAAAAGCTCCTCAGACCCTTGAAAAGTACTCACTCTCAATTAACAATGTCATTTTAAGGGAAGCTAATTGTAGTGTCTACTAAGTTGATCTAACTCGCCAACCTCCTCTCACGATTATGTAGCAAGTTATATTAAATCATCACCGAATGTGTTACTCAAACGTGAAGTATTATGGAACAACTTAGGGAATAAACGAAGTAAAAACAAAACGGATATTAAATAGAAAATGGAATTATATAACCAAAGTCATTACTAACACATCCCTAGAATACGGGCGATCGTGATTAAAAGAATTTAATAAACAGACGAAAAAGATTAGGGTTTCAACACAAGTTGGACCAACTATTAATATCCAATTAAATAACCAAGAGTTTAATATTATCCAACAAGAAATTCAGAATATCCATTATCCTAACAATTAAAGTTGTCGGCCCAAATAAAACATGAATAAACGAAAAGTCACAGCGGAAACGACCAAGAGAAAGAGTGACGTCATGAGTGAAGACACAACGACACCCAAGGTTCAAAAACAACCATAATATCTTAAATTCACTTGCTCAACACCACCACATCCTCGTCGCTGCGCAACCTGCACATAGGGAAAACACATGCAGGGCTGAGTATTATAAGAATACTCAGTGGCTCATGCTGAAAATATTTTTCAATAAAGAGTAATTTATCATGCCATTCACAAGTAACCATCGGGGTTTAGCTTTAGAAATGCCCGAGGCACTCAAAATCATTTCCATTTCAAACATCGACTGATCAGTCATTTTCCCATAGACGTTTACCATATCTGCCAATACATGACTTGGAATGTGGCCACAAACCAAAGCACTAGACCGGCCAGCCCGTACGCTAGCACACGATCTACCATAGGTGTACACTAGCCCAAGTAGGGTTTGCGGCCCTACAAGGACCCGAATTCGATTTATATAATAATGGCATAAAGCCCCATCAGATAGGCACGTAAAAATCAAACCATGGCATGATAAATACAGTTTCATTTCCATCGATAAAATATTTAGGACGTTGTCCTTATTTAAAAGAAAGCCCACCTCAATTGCTTAATTCTCTACACTTCATTCCCTTTGGTATCTCGATTCCCTTGCGAAGTCTCACCTTTCGAATTTAAATAATACATATATCAACATAGTTTCCAATTAGATAAAATAAAAAAATGCATGCACCCTAGTTGAAGTCTTTTATCTTGTTCTCTCAATTTTTCGCATATTTTCGATTATTCGGCGGCCGCTTGTGCCCATAATTCCTCCGTTGGCTCCTCGTACTTTCCTCCAAAATATAGAAATTAATTCCCAATATTTATTTAAGCTCGTAATTAAATCCCCGCAATTATTTCTCTTCAAATTAATTATTTCCGACATAAGATAAAATTATTCCCTCTTCGAATTATACCGGAGATTAATTAAATATTCGTCACGATTAATTATCGGGCCAAAACTTAATTCTTTCCCTACCTTATGTCTTCAATTTAATTAATACTCCTACTAAAAGAAGGCCCAAACTTTAAATAGATCACCCAAATTAATTTATTAAGTCCAATTCCATTAAAAACAAAAGGCCCAAGATCATCATCCCATTTTAACTTAGAAAGCACAATATCAAAATCTCACATCCTCACTTTCGGTTCTCTCTCTTCTTTCTCCCTCTTCTTCTTTCTCTCCCGTCGACAAAATGGATAGATCCGTCGGCTTCTCCGACTCCTCATCCACCGCCGTCGGCCGCTGCTCGCCGGGAGGGCTGCTGTCACTGCACAGAGCCGCGCTGCCGGTGCCGTCGGCTGCTGTTCGCCGCTGCTCCGTCGGTCTGGAGGAGGTTCACGGCGCGGCTGATTCGTCCACCGCCACTCACTGTTCGGTAGCCTCCGAAACGACACCGCGCAGCCCCGAAACCAACCCGAAACGTTCCGCAACTAACCCAAACTGCCTCGATTCTTAATTCGGTTGCTTCAGTTATCTGATTAGAGATGGATTTCAAATTTCATGATATGTAGAAAAATTAAGCAATTGCAGAGGGGAGTTGATGCTGGGTACGTGATATATGGATGCAGAGTGCGATAATTCATGTTTCAAATCTGGGTAGGAAACTACCTCTGTGAAATGAATTTGGGTTGTGAAGTTCACAAAGCTAAAAAGGCAGGTTCTTGAAGCTGAAAGGATTTCGATTTCTGTTGATAGGGATCTGGTGTTTGATTCCAAAGTAGGAGCAATTTAGATACAAATCGATAGGAAATAGTTTACCTTGAGTAGAAGTTGAAGAATGGTTCTTGCTTTCTTGCTTACAGAGACGATAGGTGAGGAAAAAGAAGTAACTGGTTATGGATTTAATATAGGGGAAAGGGGGTTGAGATACGGGAGAGATTTGTGGGAGAGAGGGGAACGGTTTCAACGTGGGATTAGGGAGATAAATTTCAAATTCTTCCTCCTTTTTATTAAACGTGATTTGGCTGAAATTAGATTTGTTTTTGGTGTTTTATTTACAGATTACAGAAGAGGAATATCTTTTCACGGAGGAGGAAAATCTGCGCAGAATCTTTAATTAAAATTGGAATCAAAGATATTTTATTTTATTTTAGTTAGTTTAGTTTAATTCACAGCCCATTGTATTTTATTTTAAATTGTGCAGTACACAATTTATTTATCACGGACTGGACTTTCATACTATTTATTTAATTTATCGGATCCAACACGGAATTGAGTCCAATACATATTCCTCACGGAAAGGGAATTATTTAAATTCGCATTGTAATTTATTTCATAATTTCTAGCTCTCATAACAATTAATCAATTATTCAAAAACCTTTAATTTCACCCCACATTCAATTATTCAAGTAGCCACGTCACATATTCAACAAAGTTGACCCAGTCACAATTCCAACAATTCTACTCGATAATTAATTTGCGGACCTCGCAATATCAATAGCATCAAATACATGTACTTTAGGGTTCAAAAATTAGGGTTCTAAGAGTGGGGCGTTACATCCTACCACCCTTAAAAAAAATTTCGTCCCGAAATTTGCTACCCTCAAGTAAAGAGTTCTGGGTACAATTCCATCATTTTATCCTCATTCTCCCACGTGGCTTCTTCATGCCCATGATTTTCCCATAGCACTTTCACACAAGCAACAGGTTTATTCCTCACATTCTAGATCTTTCGGTCTAAAATGGATTGGGGTCTCTCCTCATAGCTCAAGTCTGGATTCAACGCGACTTCCTCAAAACGGATCACGTACTTTGGGTCAAACATGTATTTTCGTAACTGCGACACATGGAAAACGTTGTGCACATTTCCAAGGTTTGGTGGTAGCGCCAATCGATATGCAACGGGGCCCACTCCTTCGAGAATTTTGTAAGGTCCGATAAATTGCGGCTTCAATTTGCCCTTGACACCAAATCGTGTTATCCCTTTTGACGGAGATACCTTCATGAAAACTTTATCGCCAGCTTGAAATTGTAAGTCGGTTCGTCGGACATCCGCGCATGATTTCTGTCTGTCTTGAGCTTCTTTTATCCTCTCACGAATTTGTCGAACGATTCCCACCATCTCTTCAACTACATCAGGTCCGAGTATTCTTCTCTCGCCAACTTCATCCCAGTAGAGCGGCGATCTACACTTTCTTCCATATAATGCCTCGTACGGTGCCATGTTTATCGTTGCCTGAAAACTGTTGTTGTAGGTGAACTCGATCAGTGGTAGTGCTGCCTCCCAACTTCCTCCTCGGTCGAGTACCACGGCTCTCAACATATCCTCGAGAGTTTGGATCGTTCTTTCGGATTGTCCATCGGTTTGCGGGTGAAACGCTATACTGAAATTCAATTTGGTTCCAAGTTCTTTCTGTAGACTCATCCAAAATCTTGAGGTGAATTTTGGGTCACGGTCGGACGTGATAGTCACTGGGACTCCATGCAATCGAACTATCTCCCTTATGTAGATTTGAGCCAGTTTGTTGGACCCATAGCTTACAAGAAACGGAATGAAGTGCGCGCTCTTAGTGAGTCGGTCTATAATTACCCAAATGGCGGTGTTCCCTCTCAGAGTCCTTGGCAATCCCGTCACAAAATCTATGGCGATGTGCTCCCATTTTCATTCAGGAATCTCTAGTTGTTGCAACTTCCCATACGGTCGTTGATGTAGAATCTTCAATTGCTGGCAGACTAGGCATCTTTCGACAAATGATGCTATGTCCCTCTTCATACCTTTCCACCAAAAGGATTTCTTCAAATCTTGATACATTTTCGTACTTCCTGGGTGGGCGGTGTAAGGAGTTTCATGCGCTTCACTCATAACCTCGTTTTTGAGCTCCTCGCTATCCGGCATGCACAATCTTCCTTCAAAAGTAAGGGCATTGTCGCCTTCTTCACTAAAATTCCCAGATTCACCGGTTCGCACTTCTACACGAATCTCCTCCAACTTTGCATCCGTCCGTTGTGCTGCAATAATTCTCGACCACAGATCCGGTTCAACGGCTAAAGTGGCGATTCGTGCTTCCACTGTTTCAGGTGCTCTTACCACTTCCAAACACATCTTGCTAAACTCGCGAATCAGGCTTTCTTCCTTGGTGATAAAAGTAGCCAGCTGGGAATGATCTTTCCGGCTCAAAGCATCCGCCACTACATTTGCTTTGTCGGGGTGATAATTGATGCCACAATCGTAGTCTTTCACCAACTCGAGCCATCTTCTTTGCCGCATATTCAAATCTTTCTGCTCGAAGAAATACTTCAGGCTTTTGTGGTCTGTAAAGATCTCACATCGAACTCCGTAGAGATGATGTCTCCAAATCTTTAAGGAGTGAACTACCGCTGCTAACTCCAAGTCGTGGGTTGGATAGTTCAACTCGTGTGGCTTTAATTGTCGGGATTCAAAAGCAATCACCTTTTTGTTTTGCATCAATACACATCCAAGTCCCACCTTTGAAGCATCCGTGTACACTACGTAGTTCACTCCAGGCTCTGGCACAGCTAGAATCGGTGCACTAGTTAGCTTCTCCTTCAATAGTTGAAAACTTGCCTCACACTCGGGGGTCCAATTGACTTTCACCCCCTTCTTGAGTTGTTGAGTCATGGGTCTCGCTATCTTGGAGAACCCCTCAATAAACCTTCGGTAGTATCCTGCCAAGCCTAGGAAACTCCGAATCTCGTTTGGTGTTGTAGGTGCTTTCCACCGTTGTACCGCCTCAACCTTAGCAGGATCCACTCGAATTCCATCTGCCGTCACGATGTGACCAAAGAAATTTACTTCCTTAAGCCAAAATTCGCACTTGCTGAATTTAGCGTACAATTTCTCACTCCTCAATGTCTCCAAGGTAATTCGCAGGTGCTCTTCGTGTTCCTTCTCATTCCTCGAGTAAACGAGTACATCATCTAGGAATACCAAAACGAATTTATCCAAGTATGGGTGGAATACTCGGTTCATCAAATCCATGAATACGGCAGGTGCATTCGTCAATCCAAATGGCATTACCACGAACTCATAGTGACCATATCTTGTGCGAAAAGCAGTCTTCGGTATGTCCTCTATTCGGACCCTCAATTGATGGTATACGGACCTTAAGTCCATCTTTGAGAACACACCAACTCCCCGGAGTTGATCGAATAAGTCATCTATTCTCGGCAGTGAATATTTGTTCTTGAGAGTCATCTTGTTCAATTCTCTATAATCGATGCACATTCTCATCGATACATCTTTCTTCTTCACAAAAAGCACAGGCGCGCCCCACGGTGACACACTGGGTCTAATGAAACCTAAATCCATTAGCTCTTGCAGTTGTATCTTGAGTTCCTCTAACTCTTTAGGTGCCATTCGATATGGAGCCTTAGACAATGGTGCCGACCCTGGCTCTAGGTCGATCGTGAACTCCAATTGTCGATCTGGCGGTGGGCCAGGCAAAGCTTCAGGAAAGACGTCTGAAAATTCTCGTACCACCGCGACATCCTCCACTTTCCTTTCTTCCTTCTCATCTCCTTGTAGATAGACCAGATATGCAGGGCGCCCTTTCCTCAACATCGTAACGGCTTGAAGTGCAAAGATGATAGATGTGTTTCTGTTCATCGTGATCCCATGGTACACGACTGGTTCCTTTCCAGGGGCTTGTAATGTTATTTGCCTCTCCTTACATCGGATTGTAGCGAAATTCGCAGCCAACCAATCCATTCCTAAGATTACATCGACATCCTTCATGGGCATAACTCGTAAGTTGTGCGCGACTAGCCTAAGTTCTCCCATGGAAATTTCTACGTTCGAGCATGTCCGTGAAATCTCTATTACCCCTCCCACTGGTGAGGTCACCATCATCTTATGTTCAGATTTATAAGCAGGCAAAATTAATGTGTCCACACATAGTTCTGATATGAAAGAATGCGATGCACCCGTATCAAACAACACAACAATAGGTGTATCGAGGAGTTCGCCCATACCTGCCAAATTTCCACTCTCGTGATTCCCTTGTTCAGTCTTGGGTTGTCTATAACTCAGCGCATATGCTCTAGCCTGGGAGGGTAGTCTCGGACGGTAAGGTTGTTGTTGTCGCGGAGGTTGATCACGTTTCATCCTTGGTCTCGCCGGTGGTGCCCTCGTTTGCGGACGAAATCCTTGGTTGTTCTGCCTTGAACCCATCCCCACGTTCTTGCTCAGGCACTCTCTAGAGAAGTGACCATTTCCACCACAGTTGAAGCACTTGGTGGTGTTCTGCATCCTACACTCTCCGAAATGGTACTTGGAGCACACATTGCATTGGGGTGGTCTGGGTCGGAAGTCACCCCTTTGGCTAGCGAAATTCTGTCTGCCTCCATACTGTGGTCGGTTTTGAGTAGGTTGGTACCTCTTGTTGTCATAGTGGGTCCTGTTCCCATCCCACTTCCTCTTTTCCCGGGAATTATGTGATGGAGTTAAAGCCAGTGTAGTGTTCTCCGTCACCCTCTCCTTAGGCATAGCTGCCTCAACATCTAGCGCGAGGGCCAACGCCTCCGCATATGTAAGTCTTCCACGACTAGCCAAAGCCATGTTTATTTCATGCCTTAAACCCTCACTGAATTTTTCTGCCAGTTTCTCATCCGTGTCAACTTGTTCGGGTGCATACTGGGTCATATCACAGAGTGCGCGATCATATTCAGTCACTGACATGCGCCCTTGAGTTAAGTTGTAAAACTCAGCCGCCTTCGCCTTTCGATAGCTCTTTGGCACGTACTTGTTATATATCGCCTCCTTGAAGTTCTCCCAGGTCATTCCATTCACTTGATCTCGTGGCGTGGTCTTCATCTTGGTATCCCACTAGAAGTCAGCTGACCCAGTCAACTGATAGGTCACACAAGCCATTCGCTCGGCATCGTTGCACATCAGAATTGTAAAAATGCGCTCCAATGCGCGTATCCAACTCTCAGCCTTTTTCGGCTCTCCCATTCCATCGAAGACAGGTGGTTTCTGTTTCAAAAACAACTTCACAATTTCTCGGTCCACTTGAGGTGGAGGTGGTGGTGGTGGAGGTTGTGGGGTTGGTTGTGCCACACTCTCGACTTCCGTCGCCTGAGGTGTAGGCGCCCGGTTCGCATTCCTTACGTTACGTCTTGGCGGCATTCTGCTTTATTACCAATCAAACGGGTTATTATCGCACTTATTCAAATCGATCAATAGTCATGTTGTATAGTTGAAAAGGTCATGTAATATGTCACAAGTGGGGATCAAGGGACAATTGTACAACAAGACAAAATATAATTGTATCATGGATAGAGTAAGACCATTGTACCATGGAGAAGCAAAAGATGTTCGCACCACAGAATAGCAAAAGAAATTTGCACGATAGTATAAGGAGGAGCAATTGTATCATGAATTAGCAAAAGAGGTTCGCACAATAGGATAACAAAAGACGTTTGCACGATAGAATAGAGCGAAACAATTGTACCATGGATTAACAAAAGACATTTGCATAATAAGTTGGCACAAGGTAGTCGCACAATGAGATAGAGAAAGACAATTGTTCCATGGTTAGTAATAGGTGTTTGCACAACAGAATAATAAAGGACGATTCCAAAATCGAATAGCAAGATCAATTGCACAATAGGATGTCAAAAGACAATGGCCTAACAAGGTAGCAAAAATATAAGTTTCCATAGCCGTCAAAATGTTACCTCCAAGAGGTCTTAGTATCAATCACAGCAAACGAAGTAGGAAAATAGAATGTGGAGATAAAACAATAAATAGTCTTAGCAAAAACAAACGGTATCAAAACAAAAGGGAAACTAAAATGAAACAAACTAAACCATGACTATTAATCCCGAATTTCTCCTTCCTCCCACTCCTCCTCCTCCTCCTCGGCCTCACCATCAGTCTCCATATGTGAGTTCTCTTCCTCCTCGAGGGGTTCCTCCTCTCTCTCCTCATCTTCTACTTCAATGCGAACTGGGGAAGGAACTGTCGTGATTATTTTCTCGACCTCCCTCTCTGTTCTTAAAGGGGCCGAAGTGCGCATCCCGAGCCTTGTTCTTCGGGGCACACGTGAGACATGTGGCTCACTATCAGATCGAAACTTCCTTGCATGTGCTTTCTCCGGCGGATAAATCTGTGGTGGTGGAGAACGTGGTGGTCCGTCAGCTGCCCTTATTAAGGCCGGAAGTAGTACTTCCAGAAGACCGGGCAAGTCCCCACGCGGTGTGTATTCAGGCAGGCTATACCACGTAAACGATTCTGCCGCTTGAGCTACCCACTGACTCCAGAGGAGCGGTAGAGTGTGAATAAGCTTTGTGATTCAAGCATGGTGGGTGGCTCCCCCGAACACATAGGCGTCCATCCAAAGATTCCAAAATTCAGTGATGTAACTCATGAGGTCAGTCCTTCCATCCCATTCATAATCCCTATATCTCTCCACGGGGAAATTTCTATTTTTGGCGTATCTATTACGCATCTGGGCAAAATATGATCCAGCCATCTACATAGAAGGAAAATCTTAACATCAGCTCAAGATGGGAAAGAACAAAGAAGATATATGGCTCTGAATGATGTTGAGAGTATGGAATGGGTACATATAGATGTATATACAAGATAAGGGTATGATGATTGCATCATGCCAAGAATAAACTTGGGTGCTCAAGGTGGATGGTTCACTCATTCTGTTTGATTTCGCATTTCATCATGTCACAGTATGTCGACTTTTATTTCCCATAGGCTACTTGCCTCGTATTTCGTACTTCCACATTTATTTTCGTCGCGAAATTATATATTACGTATTCTATAGGTACGTATGGTTAGACGCAAGAAGTTAACCGTCATAGGCATTGTATTTCGTATCTCTATCTTAGTATCTATCAAAATCAATATTTCTTACTCGGCGTTTAATGACTCTCAAAACCACATAGAATTCCACCACATATAGGTAAGATACGAGTTAAATTCTTCCGACACTCGTGAAAGTTCAACATTTAATCACATATTTTCCTCATTTAGATATATACAATTTCTCATGCTTGACGGTATTTAGCAAAATCATGCATCACAATCAAATAACATCCTCATATATGTCATCCTACATTTTTTTATATATGCATAATTTTTTTTCCAAAACTAACGTATTGACTTCCATCACCAAAATCAAAATTTTCCATTGAAACTCTCAATATTCAATAATCCAATCCCATAGTCACCAAAATATTTTTACCTCTTTCTTCGCGGTTGGGCGTGACGAGTCGTGGTGTTGAGCCTTCAATGTTTATACCTTAGTCAATTAATACAAGAATAGATTTTTGACTCAAAAAGACTCTTGGGTCCAGAGCGGAAAGAAACTGTCACGACCGCCCTTTAGGGTTAATAAATACGGGCGATCGTGATTAAAAGAATTTAATAAACAGACGAAAAAGATTAGGGTTTCAACACAAGTTGGACCAACTATTAATATCCAATTAAATAACCAAGAGTTTAATATTATCCAACAAGAAATTCAGAATATCCATTATCCTAACAATTAAAGTTGTCGGCCCAAATAAAACATGAATAAACGAAAAGTCACAGCGGAAACGACCAAGAGAAAGAGTGACGTCATGAGTGAAGACACAACGACACCCAAGGTTAAAAAACAACCATAATATCTTAAATTCACTTGCTCAACACCACCACATCCTCGTCGCTGCGCAACCTGCACATAGGGAAAACACATGCAGGGCTGAGTATTATAAGAATACTCAGTGGCTCATGCCGAAAATATTTTTCAATAAAGAGTAATTTATCATGCCATTCACAAGTAACCATCGGGGTTTAGCTTTAGAAATGCCCGAGGCACTCAAAATCATTTCCATTTCAAACATCGACTAATCAGTCATTTTCCCATAGACGTTTACCATATCTGTCAATACATGACTTGGAATGTGGCCACAAACCAAAGCACTAGACCGGCCAGCCCGTACGCTAGCACACGATCTACCATAGGTGTACACTAGCCCAAGTAGGGTTTGCGGCCCTACAAGGACCCAAATTCGATTTATATAATAATGGCATAAAGCCCCATCAGATAGGCACGTAAAAATCAAACCATGGCATGATAAATACAGTTTCATTTCCATCGATAAAATATTTAGGACGTTGTCCTTATTTAAAAGAAAGCCCACCTCAATTACTTAATTCTCTACACTTCCTTCCCTTTGGTATCTCGATTCCCTTGCGAAGTCTCACCTTTAGAATTTAAATAATACATATATCAACATACTTTCCAATTAGATAAAATAAAAAAAAATGCATGCACCCTAGTTGAAGTCTTTTATCTTGTTCTCTCGATTTTTCGCATATTTTCGATTATTCGGCGGCCGCTTGTGCCCATAATTCCTCCGTTGGCTCCTCGTACTTTCCTCCAAAATATAGAAATTAATTCCCAATATTTATTTAAGCTCGTAATTAAATCCCCACAATTATTTCTCTTCAAATTAATTATTTCCGACATAAGATAAAATTATTCCCTCTTCGAATTATACCGGAGATTAATTAAATATTCATCACGATTAATTATCGGGCCAAAACTTAATTCTTTCCCCACCTTATATCTTCAATTTAATTAATACTCCTACTAAAAGAAGGCCCAAACTTTAAATAGATCACCCAAATTAATTTATTAAGTCCAATTCCATTAAAAACAAAAGGCCCAAGATCATCATCCCATTTTAACTTAGAAAGCCCAATATCAAAATCTCACATCCTCACTCTCGGTTCTCTCTCTTCTCTCTCCCTCTTCTTCTTTCTCTCCCGTCGACAAAATGGATAGATCCGTCGGCTTCTCCGGCTCCTCATCCACCGCCGCCGGCCGCTGCTCGCCGGGAGGGCTGCTGTCACTGCACAGAGCCGCGCTGCCGTTGCCGTTGGCTGCTGTTCGCCGCTGCTCCATCGGTCTGGAGGAGGTTCACGGCGCGGCTGATTCGTCCACCGCCATTCACTGTTCGGTAGCCTCCGAAACGACACTGCGCAGCCCCGAAACCAACCCGAAACGTTCCGCAACTAACCCAAACTGCCTCGATTCCACATTAAAGGTACGATTTTGACTTATTTACGTCAGGTTCTTAATTCGGTTGCTTCGGTTATCCGATTAGAGATGGATTTCAAATTTCATGATATGTAGAAAAATTAAGCAATTGCAGAGGGGAGTTGATGCTGGGTACGTGATATATGGATGCAGAATGCGATAATTCATGTTTCAAATCTGGGTAGGAAACTACCGCTGTGAATTGAATTTGGGTTGTGAAGTTCACAAAGCTAAAAAGGCAGGTTCTTGAAGCTAAAAGGATTTCGATTTCTGTTGATAGCGATCTGGTGTTTGATTCCAAAGTAGGAGCAATTTAGATACAAATCGATAGGAAATAGTTTACCATGAGTAGAAGTTGAAGAATGGTTCTTGCTTTCTTGCTTACAGAGACGATAGGTGAGGAAAAACAAGTAACTGGTTAAGGATTTAATATAGGGGAAAGGGGGTTGAGATACGGGAGAGATTTGTGGGAAACAGTTTCAACGTGGGATTAGGGAGATAAATTTCGAATTCTTCCTCCTTTTTATTAGATTTGTTAACGGAGCAAGCTCAGATGAACTAGGCATCAGGCAACAATCTCATAAACAAAACATTTTGGCATGACATAACAAGTTAAACCACCCTTATACCACCACATCATATTTTCGGAAAGTAAGAGATTTTGTGAAAGAAAACCCACCTCGTTCGCTTAACAATTCACAATCCAACTTATGGCAACTCTCGTTCCTCGAGTTCACGAAAACACAATCACCCTTGTCAACGACAACACAAGTTAGCCTTCCACAAAATCATATTACTATGCATGTCCTATCATTTCTCTCTCATCGTTATTCTCAATTTACCCAACCCAATATTCGTCCAAAAGTGGAAAAATACACCATAATATATTTCAACGTATCACACGTGATCACATCGTTACACACGTTCCTTGGACTTACATGCATCACGTAATACTTTTACACTTGGAAATAAGTGTCATTTAATCAAGGCAGAAAACTGGCAGAACTGCGCGACAGTGTTGTAAAAATCACTAAAATTTCACCCGACCTCATATGAAGCTAAATTTTGGTCACAACACGGAAGACACATTCAAGTTCATCCAGACAAATTTTCACACTGAAATAACGTCGTTTAGTCAGTCAAATCATTAATTAATCTCTCTGGTCGGGACATAAAAATTCTGGCAGCATTGCACAGTTCATTTGAAAAATTCACCATAAATTCATCCGATGTCCAATGAGGCTGAAATTTTTACACGACTCAGAAGATACTTCAAATGTTCATTTAGTTCAATAATCACGTCAAACAGAGGTCATTTGGTTGGTCAAACATAATACGAAACTTTCTGGGCGAGAACACAAGTTTCTGGCAGAATTGCGCAGTCAACTTCAAACATTTATTAAAAATCCATTTTTCGACAAAAAGGGCTAAATTTCACAAGAGACACAGAAAACACCTTGAAATTTACCCAGTAAAATTTTCACACCAAAATTCGATCGTTTGTTAGGTCAATTACACATCAGAAACTGCTATTCGAACGTCACAGATTTCAGGCTCACAAATTCGAATTTAGGGTTTCTTCCTCAATCATCCAAATACAATTTTTCATGCTTATAACACAAAATCATGCTAAAAAAGGTTCTCATAACCATGTTTGCACATAAACTCATATCATTCACCAAGGATTCAAATCAAACTTCACATAACTCAAACAAAAACGCATATTCATCAAAGTTCTCATGCAAACACACATCCCCACCGATTAATTTGCGATCTATGATTCCTACACCCTCTAAATGCATGTAGGATTCAAGAATAAAGTTTAAATGAAGGAGATGAGAAGAAAAACTTAGTTATACCTTCTTGAATCAAGAAAAACGAATGGTAGAAACAAGCGTTGACACGATTCGTCGGGAACTCTTGAAAATCCACTCCAATTGATGCAAGAAACAATGGTGGGAGAAGTTTTTGGAGAGGATGGAGAGTGAGGGAGAGGCGTGAGGTTGAGGGAGGAGAGGAGGGGGCCGATTTCTTGAGGGAGAATAGGGGCTAGGGTTTAGTTTAGGTGTTTAAATAAGGTTAGGGTTAGGTTTAGAAATTAATTAATTAATTATGGGGAAAAATAAAATTGAATAAATCCCACAATTAAAAGAATAAAATAGGGGAGGAAAGAATTTTCGAAAATTTCATGTAGGATTAACAAGGTATTTATTTGGTATCTACTTGGAGAGAATATATTCATAACTTAGGAAGCAAAACAATGAATATTCCATGAACACGGGAACAAATAGATTAAATCTCCAAGTAGGAAAATAAGAGAGAGGGCCGAAAATTTCCATAGAAAATGCACAAGGAGATTATTTAAATCCTCAATTAAATAGAATAGGATTTAAATTTCGTAATTTCTTTATAGGAAAAGACTCCCATAAAATAGGCAACAATTAAATAAATTTCCATAAGGAAATTAACCAAAAAGGGGCGTGCAACCCAAGGAAATATTCACATCCCCAATTAATTTAACTTAGGTATTAATTTGGTATTGAACAAAAGGAATTCCACCAAATAAGAAACAATATATTCTCCTCTACAATTAGGGAGGGGCCGAAAATTGGCTTAATTAGCCACAAGGAAAATAATTCAACTCTCCATTTATTTAGGATGAGAAATAAAAAGTGACAAGATTTAATTGGACTTAAAATAGCTCAAGGGAACCAACGAGGTGCCAATTAAATCAAAGAACTAATTCATCATCCTAATTAAAATAGGAGATATTCGAAACTCATAAAAATTTATAGGCAAGAGTTCGAATTTTCATGAAGCAAAATTTTGGAATAGTTCGTTTTGGACTTAATTTTGATAAATATCCCGAAACAATTTATCAAATCCAAGAAAAGAATATAATTTCCAATAATTAGAGGGACCGACAATAGCCACTTTATTTGCCTAGAACAAGATGCATGATTTTATTTAAATTGATTCCCCACATTAAAAAAAAATAATTAGCATTTCATTCCAATTCATCCATGACAATTTATTCCATATAATCAAACTCAGACCCGTAACAACAATTTAATTGCATAAATGAAATTTCTAATCGACATATTAAAATAAAAGTCGCAAAAAAAAATTTGGTATGTTACATCCTTCCCCTCTTAACAAAAATTTCGTCCCGAAATTTGACCATCTCACATAAACAACTCGGGGTACTTTTCTTTCATTCTATCTTCTAACTCCCACGTGGCTTCCTCGGGACCATGGTGTTTCCACAACACCTTCACGGATGTTATCGACTTGTTTCGCAACTCTTGCACCTTCCGATCTAGAATTGCCTCGGGCCTTTCCTCGTAGCTCATGTCGGGGGTTAAGATCACTTCCTCTTGGTGAATCACATGTTTGGGGTCGAACACGTACTTGCGCAACTGCGACACATGGAACACGTTGTGCACGTTCCCAAAGCTGGGAGGTAACGCCAATCGATACGCTACAGGACCTACTTCGTCGATAATCTCGTACGGTCCTACGAAACGTGGTTTCAGCTTGCCTTTCACTCCAAACCTCACAACTCCTCTCGTCGGGGATACCTTCAAGAACACTTTGTCACCAACGTTGAATTTGATTTCCGTTTGACGCACATCAGCATACGACTTCTGCCTATCTTGAGCTTCCTTGATCCTTGCGCGGATTTGATGCACCATTTCGGTCATCTCCTTTATAGCGTCGGGTCCTAACATCTTCCTATCACCAACTTCATCCCAATAAAGTGGGGATTGACACTTCCTGCCATACAAGGCTTCATACGGAGCCATATCGATCGTCGCTTGGTAGCTATTGTTGTAGGCGAACTCCACCAACGGTAGAACAGTTTCCCAACTTTCCCTTCGATCTAAGACAACGGCTCGCAGCATATCCTCAAGTGTTTGAATCGTCCTCTCTGATTGCCCGTCCGATTGCGGGTGATAAGCAGTGCTGAAATTCAGTTGCGTGCCCAATTCACGTTGTAAGCTAATCCAAAACTTCGATGTGAACTTCGTATCACGGTCGGACACAATAGTCTTTGGCACCCCATGCAAACGCACAACCTCATTTACGTACAGTTTTGCTAACTTGTCCGCGCCATAAGTAATTCGAATTGGTAAAAAGTGCGCGCTTTTCGTTAGTCGATCGATGATCACCCAAATCGCAGTGTTGCCTTTATGTGACTTTGGCAAACCCGTCACGAAATCCATAGCTAGGTGCTCCCACTTCCATTTGGGAATTTTGAGTGGTTGCAACTTCCCATATGGCCGTTGGTGTAAGGCCTTCACTTGTTGGCATGCTAGACATCGCTCCACATATGACGCTACGTCCCCCTTCATTCCATTCCACCAAAAACGTTGCTTCAAATCCCGATACATCTTCGTGCTTCCGGGGTGTGCAGTGTAAGGCGTATCGTGCGCTTCGCTCAAGATCTCATCCTTTAGCGTCTCATCGCTCGGCACACACAATCGTCCCTCATACGTCAAAGCATTATCCGCCTCCTCACGATAATGATCAAGCTTCTCGGCTCTCACCTTCGCACGTAACTCTTCCAACTTCTCATCACGTCGTTGGGCTTCTATGAGCTTGGTTCTCAAATCTGGCTCAATCACTAGTGTCGCCAATCTTGCTTCTACTGTCTCGGGCGCTTTCACTATTTCCAATCTCATCTTGTCAAACTCGTGAATCAATGCTTCCTCTTGCGTTAGGACATAAGCCAAATGCGGTTGGTTCTTCCTACTCAAAGCATCGGCTACTACGTTCGCCTTGCCCGGATGATAGTGAATACCACAGTCATAGTCTTTCACAATCTCTAACCAACGTCGTTGTCGCATGTTTAGCTCCTTCTGCTCGAAGAAGTACTTGAGACTCTTGTGATCTGTATATATTTCACATCTCACTCCGTAGAGATGATGTCTCCAAATTTTCAGTGCATGCACTACTGCTGCTAGCTCCAAGTCGTGCGTCGGAAAATTCAATTCATTCGGTCTCAACTATTGGGAATCATATGCTATTACCTTTCCATCTTGCATCAACACGCATCCAAGTCCTACTTTTGATGCATCAGTATAGACAGCGAAGTCTTTATCGGTTACCGGCATGGCTAGAACCGGTGCTGTCGTCAACTTCTCCTTCAACAGTTGGAAACTCGCCTCGCATTCCGGCGTCCAAACCACTTTGATCCCCTTCTTTAGCAGTTGTGTCATCGGTCTCGCAATCTTAGAGAATCCTTCAATGAAACGTCGATAGTATCCCGCCAATCCCAAGAAACTGCGGATTTCACTTGGCGTTTTCGGCGATTTCCAATTCTGCACGGCCTCGACCTTTGCTGGGTCTACTTGAATTCCATTTGCCGTCACAATATGACCAAGAAAGTTCACTCGAGTCAACCAAAACTCGCACTTACTAAACTTGGCATAAAGCTTCTCCTTTCGCAACGTTTCCAACACTGTTTGTAGATGTCATCCATGTTCCTCCTCGTTCTTCGAGTATACTAAAACATCATCGATAAAGACCAACACGAACTTGTCGAGATACTCGTGGAAGACTCGGTTCATCAAGTCCATGAAAATAGCCGGGGCGTTGGTCAGCCCAAATGGCATCACGATGAATTCATAATGGCCATAACGAGTGCGAAAAGCAGTCTTAGGCACATCCTCGTCGGACCTTTAGTTGATGATACCCTGATCTCAAATTCATTTTCGAAAATACGCCCGCTCCTCGAAGTTGGTCAAACAAATCGTCGATCCTCGGCAGTGGGTACTTATTCTTCAAGGTCATCTTGTTGAGCTCACGATAGTCGATGCACATCCTCATCGTGCCATCTTTTTTCTTAACGAACAACACTGGCGCTCCCCACGGTGACACACTGGGTCGAATAAAACCCAAGTCTAATAGTTCTTGCAACTGTATCTTCAACTCTGCCAACTCCTTAGGGGCCATTCGATATGGCGCCTTCGATACTGGCGCAGACCCTGGTTCTAAATCAATAGTGAACTCTACTTGTCTGTCAGGTGGCGGTCCAGGCAAAGCTTCAGGAAACACATCGGGAAAATCTCGTACTACTGCCAAGTCTTCCACTCTCAACTCCTTCTTTTCCTCTCCGTTCAAGTACACTAGATACGCTGGACGTCCTTTCCTTATCATCGTGGTTGCTTGCAATGCGGAGATTATGGAGGTTCGTCGGTTCATGGAGATCCCATATAAGATAGTCGCCTCTTTGCCCGGGGCTTGAAAAGAAATCTGTCTCTCCTTGCAGTAAATCGTGGCATGGTTCTCGGTAAGCCAATCCATTCCCAAGATTATGTCTACGTTCTCCAAAGGCGTAACGTGTAAAAGTTGGGCCACTACTCTAGTTCTCCTAACACAAACTCTATATTCGAGCAAGTTCTCACAATATCAATCAAACCTCCAACCGGTGAAGACACATTCAATTTCGGCTCAAGCTTAGCAGTAGGGAGTTCTAATGCATTCACACAAGACATCGAAATAAAAGAATGTGAAGCACCCGTATCAAACAACACGATAGTAGGTAATTGTTGGAGCTTTCCCATACCTGCCAAATTCTCATTGCCCTTGTTAGCTTGTTGCTCCTGCACTTGATTTCCTTTCAGGGCATACGTCCTTGCTTGTTGTGGGGCCACTTGTCGGATCGGTTGTGGCTGTTGCGGTGGTCTCTGTCCTTGCCCATTCTTCGCTCCACCTTTGTTGTTATTTGGGCACTCTCGAGACATGTGCCCATTTCCACCGCAGGCATAGCACCGAATGCCTCCAACTCTGCATTCTCCAACATGATACTTGGAACACCGATTACAGTAGGGTGTTCTATGTGGGTTTCCCCTCTGATGTGGCACAACTTGGTGGCCATGGTTCTGTGGATGCCGAAAAGTGGAAAAACGTCGCTTGTTGTCAAAAGGAGCTCGGTTTCCCTCCCACTTCCTCTTGTCTCTATAGTTCGATGGGGGTGCATGTGGGGTAGGATTTATCACCCTCTCGTTCTTGGGCAGTGCTTCCTCCACATCTAAGGCACAACCCAACACCTCGGAATAAGGAATTTCCCTGCGACTGGCCACAGCTGCCCTTATCTCTGGTCTAAGGCCGGGACGAAACTTCGCAGCCATCTTCTCGTCTGTGTCCACCAGTTCTGGCGCATAACCAGTCATCTCACATAGGGCGCGGTCGTACTCCGTGACCGTCATGTTCCCTTGCTTTAGAGTGTGAAACTCCACTACTTTGGATCGCCGATAACTCATGGGAACATATTTGTTGTAAACCTCTTCCTTAAACTCTTCCCAAGTAAGCGCCTCACGGCGAGCGGGGTCCATGGTTCTCCTCTTAGTTTCCCACCAAAAGTCAGTTGGCCCTGTCAGTTGATAAGTCACGCAGGCCAGGCGTTCCCTATCAGTGCATCCCATGAAGTCAAAGATACGCTCAAGGTCGCGTACCCATGCCTCCGCCTTCGAGGGCTCTCCCAACCCATCAAACTTGGGCGGGTTCTCTTTTCGAAAGGCCTTGATGTATTCCCTTTCGTTTGGTTGGGGTAGAGGTGGTGGTGGAGGCGGGGGTGGATTCCCGACACTTCCCTCCGTCTGCTCCCCAACATTGTTTTCCACTCTTGGACCACGTCTACGTCTTGGTGGCATATTGATCTAAAACACAAGTTAACATCGTTGTGAGAAATCGTTGTTATCAAAACACCACTTCTTTGAATTCATGCACGCGTGCAAAACGATACGACACAAGTACATAAAGTTATGCGAAAAGTGAACTTCCGAAAGATAACGTGGAAAAGAAAGTCAAAACATTCGTTCGGAAACAAAAGGGTACTACTTCCATCGTCTTAACAACTTAAACAAAAAAAAGAACAACATTCATCTATCTATCGCTATTTTCTTCCTCTTCTGGGTCCTCTTCCTCCTCTGGGTCCTCTTCCTCTTCTGAATTCTCCCTTCCGTGATACTCGTCAATCATACGAAGGGCTTCGTCTGTTAGGGTTTTGTATACTAGAAATCACCTTTCGAGTGATTGGATACTGTAAAACTCTAATGGTTATTTTCCAATAAATGCAACAGATTATTTTTGTCATAATGTTGTTATGTTTTACATTTAATGGTTGTTTATTATATATTTAAATGTATGAGCAAACGTAACAAAGTCTAAGTCTTTGTTTTAGTAGACCGGTTGTGGGCGTCGTCCAATTTAAGGTAACACGGTCAGTTCTAAACAAAGAAAAATAAGAATTTCACAACCTAGATAGGCCTAGACTACCTATCGCGAAAGGTTGCAATGTCAGTCCGATTATTTCTAAACCTTATTGAAATAAGATAACGTTGGTGTGGTATAGCACTGAATGGATCTAACAGCAAGTCGAGTCTTTATGCTATCTACTGAAAGACGAGGTCTTGGAAATTAATTTCTTAATCAATGTACGTTAGCATTGAGCATACGATATTGAGGATCCACTAATTTGACATACCAAAGGTGCGGTTTTTCATAACCCAACGATCCAGGTATATTGGGTAGTGGTGATCATTATCTAGAGGTGCTAGGATTGCTATTATGTTGAAACGTGCGCGAGGAGAGTCTCGTTTGATAACATCCACAAGAGGAGCTCGAAACGAGGTTTTATTATTTGGAACCTAGCTAGTTGGAGTTTGATTACTCTATGAATAATAAATAAGAGTTTCTTGCTAAGTCCACTCTTGGAATTCGAAATATGTTAATTAATTAAGTCTAAAGCAGACATTAATTAATTAATGGATGTTTCCATCTTAAGCGCGGGAAATGAATCAAATGCAATTAAAAGAAACCCGGAATACTTGTAATTTCGGATTTGGAAGGCAGTGCAATATTACTTCTGTAGTGGCTGCTCGTAATATTCCAATATAAGCTTATATTAAATTATGGGTTCAATTTAATTAGTAAAAAGCAAATTGGGTGAGGCCTGTTCCAAATTCTTCCTTAGATCTCTGACTGTGCCCAATATGTGACTTATATAAATAGGAGAATAAAGGAGACAGAAAACATAACAATTTATTATCAAAATTTCCGTCCCCCTCTAAAGAGAGAGCTCGAAGTTTGTGCCTCCTCCGTGAGCTGAGTTCTGTCTTCCATTATTTGAGTCCTAGTACGTTGGTGAGATTTGCCCACACAAATATCAGCGTATAGTCCGGGACACCAGTCAGAAGATCCGAGGTCTTGTATTGAAGATCTTCACGTGGAGACGGAGCAAGCCATCGTCGATTCTTGATTGAATCAACGAGGTAAATTGGCTAATTTCGTAGTAAGCATGTTTTAGGGATTTTATGTGCTAAAGCATGTTTTAATTCATGTTATGAGCATGATACATATGATAATTACGCGAATAGATTTTGTCTAAATAATCTGCTAAATTGAATCAACGAGGTAAATTGGCTAATTTCGTAGTAAGCATGTTTTAGGGATTTTATGTGCTAAAGCATGTTTTAATTCATGTTATGAGCATGATACATATGATAATTACGCGAATAGATTTTGTCTAAATAATCTGCTAAATAGATCAAATTCATGTGATCCATTTTGAACGCACACTTCCGCT
Source organism: Salvia splendens (assembly GCF_004379255.2). NCBI lineage: Eukaryota > Viridiplantae > Streptophyta > Magnoliopsida > Lamiales > Lamiaceae > Salvia > Salvia splendens. The sequence goes on from NC_056040.1 coordinate 28,634,121, forward strand.
GCCAGCCCCTTCAGTTGGTATCAGAGCCAGTCTTTGGCTCTGATTATTTGGATTTAAATTTCGCGAAATTCATGTATGCATGTGTTATTTGATTGCGAAGCATGTTCTTGGTGTTTTTGTTTAATTTTATGCATGATGAACTCAAGAACTATCGAATCAAAGAACTTGAATTGCTTGAACGCACCACGTGCGATCGAGGTAGGGATGTCGAGACAGTGGGAGCCAGGAGCCATGATCACGGGGCGACGCGCACACGAGTAGGGCTCGTGCGCGCTGCCGGCCGAGACCACACGCACCAGACGGAACCCGGGTCGAGGTCGACGCGGCTGATGGAGTGGCACGACAGTTCAATCGAGAACGTGCCGAGGTGCCGAGATGCCAGGCCGAACCCTAGGCGGAAGATTGGAGCTGGCCGAGAGCGGGCGCGCCACCGTACGCGCCGCTGGCCGAGAGCTCGCGCCACCCGACGGCTCGGATGTCCGAGACGCTGGCCGAGAAGCGTCGGCACCCGACGAGCTGAGACGCAGTGACGAGTGCTCGCCGCTGGCCGAGAGGAGCCGCGCCTCCGCGCACGCTCCTGGCCGAGACGCTGGCGACACCCGACGAGCCGCTGGCCGAGACGCTGGCGCGCCATCTGCGCGCTGGTGGCCGAGACACTTCGTGCGTCGTGGTCCGACGAAGAACTCGTCGGATTTTCGTCGTTCATCGTTCGTGCGAACCTCGTACGATGAGATAATGATGAAAGATTATTTTAATGATTATTTAATTATTTTATTAAAAGATATCATTAAAATATTATTATTTAATGGAAATAAAATCTTTTTGGAAGATTTACCTAGATTTTAGGAATATTTTTATTATTATCTATATCTATGGAAATAAATAATATTATTTTATTCCTAGATGATATAGATGAGAATAACTTAATAGTTTCCTAATATTTATCTAGATTTAAGGAATATTTTATTATTTTCTATATCTATGGAAATAAATAATAATATTTTGATTCCTAGATGATATGGATAAGAATAATTTAATAGTTTCCCAATATTTATATATCTAAGATCCTAAAAAGGATAGATATGTATGAATACATTAAATAACGAAATATATCTTCCTAATCTTGAACATGGAATTAATTTGAATTTAATTTTTCATGTCTTATTAAGAATTAAATAATTCATTTATTTTAGTCAAATCTTATAGTAGACATGAATAAGAATTATATTCTAGAATAATTATTCCCTAAAGGAAGATACCAATTAATAAAAGATTTAATTATCCAGTAGATTAAATACCAACATAATTTGACCAAGTCTTTCTCTGCCCTAAGACTAAGGATAATTAAAGAAAAACCATAACCGAAATATCTAAGCTATAATTACGAACTCAACGTTTGTATATGGTCTCCATCAATTGGTCTGCAATTTATGAAGCCTTTTTCTAATATTATCGTCATCTTCTCTGTGGGGACAATAATCCTAAGAAAATAGCCCGTTCATGAGGGCGGACTTCTCAAATATAAATAGTATGAACTAGAATGTAGTTTCCAATATTATCGCCACCTGCTCTGTGGGGACAATAATCCTAAGAAACTACGAGATTCAGAAGTTCACACAGAATTTATGAGATAGCTTGATCTTGTTAGCAGCACATAAGCATTGTTATGGGAGTGTGTTGTAGAAACAAGACTCTGTAATGCTAAAGAGATGGTCTCGCTTAGGCAACATTTGGCGGCCATGCCACTCTGTGGTCTCTGGACTATTCGTCGGTGTTGTGACCGGTAAAACTGTAAGATTTTAATGCGCATTGACTTCATCTGGAGGGTACAAAATTTTAATCTTATAGTTGTAAGATTTTGAAAAGTTTTATGGTTAATCTAATCAAACTTCTTACATAAGTTTATGACAATAGTAAAATACTCTGTTTTGCAGTGCAATCCAAATCGTCAATATGTCGTTCAATCCTCTTTCTGCAATTCTCAAAGAAAATAAACTCGAGGGCCAAAATTACATAGAATGGAAACAAAATTTGGACATCGTTCTCACAGCAGACGAGTACATCTTTGTGCTCACCACCCCGCGACCTCCAGTACCGACGGCTAACGCTGCGGTAGGAGTCAGAGATGCACATAGACGGTGGCATAAGGCGAATGAGATGGCTAAGTGCTACATGTTGGCATCTTTGTCATCAGTACTCTAGCATCAACATTCTGCTATGGAAACTGCCGCCGAGATTATGCAGAATCTCAAGAATCTTTTTGGTACTCAGAATCGAACGGCTAAGTCTCAAGCCTTTCGGAGTATCATGTCGAAGACAATGAAGGAAGGCTCGTCTGTGAGGGACCACGTCCTCGAGATGATGGTCTACCTCAACCAAATTGAGGTCTTGGGAGGGACGATCGATCCCGAGTCCCAGGTGACTATCCTCCTTCAAAGTCTTCCCCCTAGCTTCCAACAGTTCAAGCTCAACTTCGAGATGAACAAAAGGAATTACACCTTGGCAGAGCTGTTGACTGAACTTCAGTCGGCAGAGGACCTTATGGTCTAGGCTAAGGCGGCCATGATGATTTCGACGCCTCGTTCCTCTGGCTTAAAGCCTAGCAAAGGAAAAAGGCAAGCACCGAACTCAGGACCGGCCAAGATAGCTAAGGGAAAGAAGAAGAAGAGGGCTAACAAGAAGCCCACGGGGAAGTGTTTCAAGTGTGAAGAGAAGGAGCATTGGAAGCCAGACTGCCCTAAATGGGGCAAGGCTACAGGTATGCACCAGGCTCTAGTTGTCGAGTCTTGTTTGACTTCGACATTAATTTACACTTGGGTTATTGACATAGGAGCCACTGATCATATTTGTTTTGATCCTGACTTAATGCAGGTGACAAGACGGCTACATGATCGTGAGATCGAAGTCCAGCTGGGCGACGCTACCAAAGTGGCAGCCGTTGCAGTGGGAGACATTTATTTGCGTTTTAGTAGTGATATTTTTATTTTGAAGAATGTTTTATTGATACCTTCTTTTAGAAGAAATTTAATTTCAGTTTCTAAATTGGTTTATGATGGATATTCGATTTCTTTTAATGACAACTGCGTTATTAAGAAAGATGGTTCTTATATCTGTCGTGGTATCTTGGAAAATAATCTGTACACAATCACTTCTACATAGTTTAAAAATCGCAAAGCAGAACTCAATACAACATCGAAAATTTCAAAGAAACTAAAGGAACCTTCAAGTTCATTTAACGAAACGTACTTGTGGCACCTTAGACTTGGTCATGCCAATGAAAGGAGGATCCATTCTCTTGTTCAACAAGATCTTATCAAAGGTCTAGAGGAGGAACCTTTTCATAAGTGTGAGTCATGCTTAGAAGGCAAGATGACCAAGAGGCCTTTTAAGGCTAAGGGCAATATGGCCAAGGAAGTACTTGAGCTCGTTCATTCCGATGTATGTGGACCAATGTCAACTGAGGCAAGAGGTGGTTTTCGATACTTCATCACATTTATTGATGACTTCTCGAAAATTGGATATGTCTACTTATTGCGTCACAAGTCAGAGTCTTTTGATAAGTTTAAAGACTTTAAGACTCTTGTGGAGAAGTATCATGGGAAGAATATCAAATGCCTACGATCTGATTGTGGAGGCGAATACCTCAGTGCCGAATTTTTGGACTACTTATCGGAAGTGGGAATTCAATCCCAACTGACTGCGCCGGGCACGCCCCAGCAGAACGGCATGGCTGAAAGAAGGAACATGACCTTATTAAACATGGTTCGATCGATGATGAGTTATGCACGTCTGCCTATTTCATTTTGGAGACATGCCTTGCTTTCCGCAAGTTACATTTTAGACAATTTACCATCAAAATCCGTACCTAAAACTCCATATGAGTTGTGGACTGGGCGTAAGCCCAATCTAGCACATCTCAAGGTTTGGGGTTGCCCGGCTCATGTATTGGAAAAGGATCCAACTAAGCTAGGATCTAGGACGGAGGTATGTTTGTTTATAGGATACCCCAAAGGAACGAAAGGTTATGAATTCTTTAGTCTCCGAGATAAGAAAGTCATTGTGAGCACTCACGCGACATTCTTAGAGGAAGACTATGTAATGAATCATAAACCCAGCAGTGAAGTGGCTCTTGATAAGCCAACTTCTGTCACAAGTTCCATTAACCAAGAACAAGTACCAAGTGTACAAACAATTCCCGAAACTTCAACTTCTACTCGAAATATTGTAGTGTCGCGCCGCAGTGGGGGGGTCTCACATGAGCCCGACAGATACATTGGTTTGGGAGAATCTATGGATCACTCCTCGGACAGCAATGTATTAGATCCCTGGAACTTTGCGGAGGCGTAGGCAGATGTCGATCATTGCGAATGGGTAAAAGCAATGGATTCGGAACTACAATCTATGATAGACAAAGACGTCTACAATTTGTCCGTCCTACCCGAAGGTTGTAATGCCATTGGGAGCAAGTGGATGTATAAACGTAAACGTGGACCCGATGGACGAGTTAAAGTCTTCAAAGCAAGACTAGTGGCCAAGGGGATACCCAAAAGGAAGGCATCGATTATGATGAGACCTTCTCCCTAGTGGCCATGCTCAAATCGATCCAGATACTGTTGTCTATTGCAGCTTATATGCATTGGGATGTATGGCAGATGGACGTTAAGACTGCGTTTCTAAACGGCAGTCTTGAGGAGACCATCTACATGGAACAACCCGAAGGATATGCCATAAAGGGCAAAGAACACATGGTTTGGAAGCTTAAGAAGGCCATTTATGGCCTCAAGCAAGCATCCAGATCGTGGAACCAATGTTTCGATCAAACTGTTTGCAAGTTTGGATTCGTAAAGTGCCCAAGTGAAAGCTGCGTGTATAAGAAAGTTGATAAGGGGAATGTGGTGTTCTTAGTTTTATATGTAGATGACATTCTTCTAATTGGAAACAATAAAAAGATGTTGTCATCAGTTCGAACACGGTTATCAAACCAGTTCGAGATGAAGGATATGGGAGACGCGGGACACATCCTCGGGATCAAGGTTCTTCGGAATCGTGAGAATAAGATGTTGTGCTTATCTCAAGAATCTTACATCGAAACAGTACTTAGTCGTTTTAGCATGCAGGACGCCAAGAAAGGTTTCTTACCTTTTAGACATGGCATCCATTTATCTCAAGAGATGTGCCCTAAAACGCCGTCTGAGATACAAGCAATGAGAAGGATTCCATATGCTTCGGCAGTTGGAAGTCTCATGTATGCTATGCTTTGTACTAGACCAGATATTTGCTTTGCTGTTGGCATGGTGGCAAGATATCAGTCGAATCCGGGCCAAGGACATTGGACTGCCGTAAAGAACATACTCAAGTACCTTAAACGGACTAAGGACTATGCTCTAGTTTACAATGCAGCCGAGCTCTGTCCTTTGGGATATACTGACTCAGACTTTCAAGCTGATCAGGACTCGAGAAAATCTACTTCAGGATATGTGTTCACCTTAGGAGGTGGAGCCGTAATTTGGAAGAGTGTGAAGCAGAAATGCATCGCGGACTCGACCATGGAAGCCGAGTATGTGGTCGCTTCGGAGGTTACAAAAGAGGTTGTATAGTTCAAGAACTTCCTTATGGATTTAGGTGTGGTTTCGAATCTGCCCAAGAGCATCACCATTTATTGTGACAATTCTGGTGCTGTGGCAAACTCGAAAGAACCAAGAGCTCACAAAGCGAGCAAACACATAGAGCGGAAGTATCATATCATTAGAGATATAGTGCAGAGAGGAGACATAAAAGTGGTCAAGATTGCGTCAGAGAACAACCTGACAGATCCTTTTACAAAGGCTTTGGCGGTAAAACCGTTCGAGTGCCACGTTGAAGGGATGGGAGTTCGACTCATTCAAGACCTCAACTCGCTTTCAGTATAAGTGGGATAAATTTAGACGTGTGCACTACTATTTTGTATACTCGAAAGCTGTTTTGAGTATAAGTGGGAGATTGTTAGGCTTTTGTATACTAGAAATCACCTTTCGAGTGATTGGATACTGTAAAACTCTAATGGTTATTTTTCAATAAATGCAACAAATTATTTTTGTCATAATGTTGTTATGTTTTACATTTAATGGTTGTTTATTACATATTTAAATGTATGAGCAAACGTAACAAAGTCTAAGTCTTTGTTTTAGTAGACCGGTTGTGGGCGTCGTCCAATTTAAGGTAACACGGTCAGTTCTAAACAAAGAAAAATAAGAATTTCACAACCTAGATAGGCCTAGACTACCTATCGCGAAAGGTTGCAATGTCAGTCCGATTATTTCTAAACCTTATTGAAATAAGATGACGTTGGTGTGGTATAGCACTGAATGGATCTAACAGCACGACGAGTCTTTATGCTATCTACTGAAAGACGAGGTCTTGAAAATTAATTTCTTAATCAATGTACGTTAGCATTGAGCATACGATATTGATGATCCACTACTTTGACTTACCAAAGGTGCGGGTTTTTCGTAACCCAACGATCCAGGTATATTGGGTAGTGGTGATCATTATCTAGAGGTGCTAGGATTTCTATTATGTTGAAACGTGCGCGAGGAGAGTCTCGTTTGATAACATCCACAAGAGGAGCTCGAAACGAGGTTTTATTATTCGGAACCTAGCTAGTTGGAGTTTGATTACTCTATGAATAATAAATAAGAGTTTCTTGCTAAGTCCACTCTTGGAATTCGAAATATGTTAATTAATTAAGTCTATAGCAGACATTAATTAATTAATGGATGTTTCCATCTTAAGCGCGGGAAATGAATCAAATGAATACTTGTAATTTAGGATTTGGAAGGCAGTGCAATATTACTTCTGTAGTGGCTGCTCGTAATATTCCAATATAAGCTTATATTAAATTGTTGGTTCAATTTAATTAGTAAAAAGCTAATTGGGTGAGGCCTGTTCCAAATTCTTCCTTAGATCCCTGACTGTGCCCAATATGTGACTTATATAAATAGGAGAATAAAGGAGACAGAAAACATAACAATTTATTATCAAAATTTTCGTCCCCCTCTAAAGAGAGAGCTCGAAATTTGTGCCTCCTGCGTGAGCTGAGTTCTGTCTTCCATTATTCGAGTCCTGAGTACGTTGGTGAGATTTGCCCACACAAATATCAGCGTATAGTCCGGGACACCAGTCAGAAGATCCGAGGTCTTGTATTGAAGATCTTCACGTGGAGACGGAGCAAGCCATCATCGATTCTTGATTGAATCAACGAGGTAAATTGGCTAATTCCGTAGTAAGCATGTTTTAGGGATTTTATGTGCTAAAGCATGTTTTAATTCAAGTTATGAGCATGATACATGTGATAATTACGCGAACAGATTTTGTCTAAATAATCTGCTAAATAGATCAAATTCATGTGATCCGTTTTGAAAGCACGCTTCCGCTGCCAGCCCCTTCATCGTCATCGTCCATCATATCGTCTACATAATCACCCTCGAAGCCCGGAATCATCCCCACTGGTGCCATGGCTTCACCTTCTGTCGTGGGTTTAACCTCAATCATGGGCTTTTCTTCCCAAACTACCTCGTCCTTCTCATCTTCTGCCGACGGTGGTTGTTCAGAACGAGAGTCGATCAAAGCACACGTTAAGGCCTTTAGAAAACCTTTCATGTCGCCAGCCATCATCTGGTTTCTTGGCTCGTACCACGTGAATCGACTGGATGTTGCTCCCATCCAAGACTCCCAATTTTCGGGCATCAACTCGATTAGTCTTCTTATGCCACCATAGGCCGATACATGGTACCCACAGACGACTCGCCATAGGGTTTCAAAACGGGCGACAACCTTTCTCAAGGCTTTTCCTTCTTCTCTCTTAAAGTGATCGTAATCGTATATTGCTTGTCGCAACCTGGCACTATATTGACTGCTCTTAAGCACGGTTTGTTTCGTTCGTACCATCTACGTGAAGACGAAAGTTTCTTTTCAAAACACATTTTATATCTTTGCTTGTTTGTGATGATTCCTATGTTTGTCACGTAGTTTGATGTTAAATTTTATCTTACCGCTTCATATCTTTTCATGCTAACGTCGTGGAATTCTCGCACATGATACACATCTAAAAACATTACTAAGTTCATGCGCATCCAAAATCATACCATATCAATATCACTTTCATACATACAACACATGTTTTAATTATCATGCCAATCATACTTGTATTCCACGAAATCATGCTATTACAACATCATATTTACGCACTTAATATATGCTTAAGCTATCATAGCAATCATGCTCACATAGTCATCCCATTACAACTCATCCTCATGCATATCGTTCATTCATATGTATAAACTTGTCAATCATCATATCATATCATCATCCATTTCATGCATCTATCTCACATGCATTCAACAAATAAAACATACCTCACTTTCATTGGTTGAGCGTGATGCTGTGGATGTTGAGCCTTCATGACACTTCTAGTCAATATGGATTCACTAATCTAGACTTAAGACAAAAGAAGACTCTCGGACCAGAGCGAACACTAAGCTCTGATACCACTCTGTCACGACCGCCCATACTAGGGGTACTACGGACGCGGCGATCGTGACCAACATGCATGGACAACGTTTTAAATGAAAACTTAATTAATTCAAAAGAATGAAAAATATTTTTGGTTTAAAGAAAGAAGTCTAAGGTTATAATTTACTATTAATTAGAAACGACTTATGATAAATATTTTTATTTTAAAAGAAGCAGCGTTGAAAATAAATATTAAAACCCAATTAACTTCTAAAGAAACATTTAGATTAAAACACGTAAACACCGTTTTAAAGTACATTGTAAATGCCCGGTTAAAAACCGAACACAACCAAACATGCTCAAACACAGTACGAAAAAGATTAAAGTCTTGAGACATAGTTCAAAATATAGCAGCGGAAATAAGGTTTAAAGAGAGTCAAGGATAACGCATATGTATGAAGACACAACGCATCCTAAGTTCTTAGGCCAACTCAACATCCTCCGCAACATCCCGCTCAACCTGCACATAAAGAAAAAGAAAATGCAGGGCTGAGTACTTGTTGTACTCAATGGGTTCATGCCGAAAACATTTTAATATAGTTATGTCATCCGTACCAGTGATCTCGAGGTTTATATGTAGTAAGAAATATCACGAGAACACAAAAATATTTCAAGTCTGGCCAGACAATTTATCTCCCCACTTTTCACATCAATCCATCAATCACAATCATCATATCACAGTGCGACGAAAGTGTGGCCACACTATCCGCCCACGAGACCGGCCGACTAGCAAGGACGGCTCACGGTCTCACCAGTGTACACAGCCTGATAGGGCTTGCGGCCCTACTCAGACCCGAATTCGTTTCACATCACAACCATATAGCCTAACGGAGCAAGCTCATACGAACTAGGCATCAGGCAACAATCTCATAAACAAAACATTTTGGCATGACATAACAAGTTAAACCACCCTTATACCACCACATCATATTTTCGGAAAGTAAGAGATTTTGTGAAAGAAACCCCACCTCGTTCGCTTAACAATTCACAATCCAACTTATGGCAACTCTCGTTCCTCGAGTTCACGAAAACACAATCACCCTTGTCAACGACAACACAAGTTAGCCTTCCACAAAATCATATTACTATGCATGTCCTATCGTTTCTCTCTCATAGTTATTCTCAATTTACCCAACCCAATATTCGTCCAAAAGTGGAAAAATACACCATAATATATTTCAACGTATCACACGTGATCACATCGTTACACACGTTCCTTGGACTTACATGCATCACATAATACTTTTAAACTTGGAAATAAGTGTCATTTAATCAAGGCAGAAAACTGGCAGAACTGCGCGACAGTGTTGTAAAAATCACTAAAATTTCACCCGACCTCATATGAAGCTAAATTTTGGTCACAACACGGAAGACACATTCAAGTTCATCCAGACAAATTTTCACAGTGAAATCACGTCGTTTAGTCAGTCAAATCAATAATTAAACTCTCTGGTCGGGACATAAAAATTCTGGCAGCATTGCGCAGTTCATTTGAAAAATTCACCATAAATTCATCCGATGTCCAATGAGGCTGAAATTTTTACACGACTCAGAAGATACTTCAAATGTTCATTTTGGTCAAGAATCACATCAAACAGAGGTCATTTAATCGGTCAAACAAAATACGAAACTTTCTGGGTGAGAACATAAGTTTCTGGCAGAATTGCGCAGTCAACTTCAAACATTTATTAAAAATCCATTTTTTGACAAAAAGGGATAAAATTCACAGGAGACACATAAAATACCTTGAAATTTACTCAGTAAAATTTTCACATCAAAATTCAATCATTTGATAGGTCAATTACACATCAGAAACTGTTGTTCAAACGTCACATATTTCAGGCTCACAAATTCGAATTTAGGGTTTCTTCCTCAATCATCCAAATACAATTTTTCATGCTTATAACACAAAATCACGCTCAAAAAGGTTCTCATAACCATGTTTGCACATAAACTCATATCATTCACCAAAGATTCAAATCAAACTTCACATAACTCAAACAAAAACGCATATTCATCAAAGTTCTCATGCAAACACACATCCCCACCGATTAATTTACGATCTATGATTCCTACACCCTCTAAATGCATGTAGGATTCAAGAATAAAGTTTAAATGAAGGAGATGAGAAGAAAAACTTAGTTATACCTTCTTGAATCAAGAAAAACGAATGGTAGAAACAAGCGTTGACACGATTCGTCGGGAACTCTTGAAAATCCACTCCAATTGATGCAAGAAACAATGGTGGGAGAAGTTTTTGGAGAGGATGGAGAGTGAGGGAGAGGGAGAGGCGTGAAGTTGAGGGAGGAGAGGAGGGGCCGATTTCTTGAGGGAGAATGGGGGCTAGGGTTTAGTTTAGGTGTTTAAATAAGGTTAGGGTTAGGTTTAGAAATTAATTAATTAATTGTGGGGAAAAATAAAATTGAATAAATCCCACAATTAAAAGAATAAAATAGGGGAGGAAAGAATTTTCAAAAATTTCATGTAGGATTAACAAGGAATTTATTTGGTATCTACTTGTAGAGAATATATTCATAACTTAGGAAGCAAAACAATGAATATTCCATGAACACGGGATCCAATAGATTAAATCTCCAAGTAGGAAAATAAGAGAGAGGGCCGAAAATTTCCATAGAAAATGCACAAGGAGATTATTTAAATCCTCAATTAAATAGAATAGGATTTAAATTTGGTAATTTCTTTATAGGAAAAGACTCCCATAAATTAGGCAACAATTAAATAAATTTTCACAAGGAAATTAACCAAAAAGGGGCGTGCAACACAAGGAAATATTCACATCCCCAATTAAATTAACTTAGGTATTAATTTGGTATTGAACAAAAGGAATTCCACCAAATAAGAAACAATATATTCTCCTCTACAATTAGGGAGGGGCCGAAAATTGACTTAATTAGCCACAAGGAAAATAATTCAACTCTCCATTTATTTAGGATGAGAAATAAAAAGTGACAAGATTTAATTGGACTTAAAATAGCTCAAGGGAACCAACGAGGTGCCAATTAAATCAAAGAACTAATTCATCCTCCTAATTAAAATAGGAGATATCCGAAACTCATAAAATTTTATAGGCAAGAGTTCGAATTTTCATGAAGCACAATTTTGGAATAGTTCGTTTTGGACTTAATTTGGATAAATATCCCAAAACAATTTATCAAATCCAAGAAAAGAATATAATTTCCAATAATTGGAGGGACCGACAATAGCCACTTTATTTGGCTAGAACAAGATGCATGATTTTATTTAAATTGATTCCCCACATTAAAAAAAATAATTAGCACTTCATTCCAATTCATCCATGACAATTTATTCCACAAAATCAAACTCAGACCCGTAGCAACAATTTAATTCCATAAATGAAATTTCCAATCGACATATTAAAATAAAAGTCGCAAAAAAAATTTTGGTATGTTACACCACCACTTAATCCCCCCCAAACTTATCTACAACAAAGTGTAAAAGAAGTTTGTAGAGTTGGTAGGTACGTGAGTAAACTACTAAAAAGAAAACATACCTTGAAAAATTTCGCGTAGTGGCTGGACGAGGCGAAAATTTGAAAAAAATTGAAAAATCCGAGCATATCATCAAACAAACCACAAGTGATAAGAGTATCAACACAAATGGGCATTTGAAAACCAATCATATTCACTTGTGTCATTAAATCATTATCACAAGTTAAGGTGAGAATACTTGAACGTTGGGAAATAGGTGATTCAAATTTTGCTTCCATGAGTTCATTACCGGTAAGAAGTTACTCGGTGCATGAACGACTCGGGGTTCACATTCCAATCCTTCCAATTCTTGTCTCATAAAGTCATCAAAGAGAAAAGACAAGTAATAAGAGTTAGTGAAATAAATGTCATCCTCCTCACCAAGGGCAAAAATGATAGGTGATTTAGAGCCCTCCTAAGGTTGATTTTAGAATCAAGCAAGCATCTTTTTTTCTCACATGCTTGTAGTTTTTCTCACTTGGTTGCTTTGATTCACACTCACCTCCACCATTCTCTCATGGACTCCTTTTCATCCTCATATTGCTCTTCATCTCCATGGTCAACAAAATCAAGTCTATGGTTGACACTCTCCTTGCCAACATGGTCAACATTGTCACAACTCCAATGGGACCTTCGTGGAACGGCGTGGATGAGGTAGGCCCGGCTTTTGTTGGTGGTATGCTCCTTTGGCTCGTGTCACCACCACCATGTCTGGAGTTAGGGCCTTCCAACTCGAAGTAGTGTTTCTTGGATGAGTTGGCTTGTTTAAAGCGACACTATCTTTAAGCATGGTAGAGGTACTAGCTTGCATTGTGGACAAATATGTATCTATCTTGTCCACCTTATTTATCAAGGTGGCCAACATCTCCTCAATTGTGGACTTGGCATACGAACACATATCGATGTACCGACAAAACAAAATGTACAAAGCTAGGCACAAGTCCCCTTTGTTAGTAACACAATTAACGCACACACCCAAGAATGGAGAATTTAGTGAGGAGCTCAGTTCCCATAGTATATATCCCCTTTTCCCAAAACTCACACCCAGCGTCATTCAGAGGGGTTAGAAATTTGGTGGCTAGGATACTCTCCCTCACTTGCTCTCAAAGATGTTAATCCACAAGGGTAGCACAAATCACAAACAAGATATGCAACTAGACAAGTAATTACAAATTCTAGAAGCCAAAAGATATGTGAAAGTAAGATGCTAGGCCAATGGGACAATTCAACAAATACTTTGTGTGCACGATTTCAGCCCCCAACAATAGACCAAACAATTGATGTAAT